>NC_090185.1:3557463-3649963 GCF_024679245.1 Pseudorasbora parva | reverse complement strand
AGCTGCCAAGTGGAGTTTACATGGACGAATATCAGCTGGAGACTCTCAAACACGACACAGGTTTGGAGGTAAACATGGTAATATTTGGCATTTGAATTCTTTATTGACCGTATGGACTTCCGTTGAGGTGAACTTGAGCATGTTTTGTAGGTTCTTCTGGATTCAAAGGTTGATCTGGAAGCTCCAGAGTATTTGTCTTCTGGTTTCACCGCATTGGTGTTTCTCTCTGGAACACACGAGGCCATAATTCCTGTTCATGGCCGATATCACAGACCCTCCAACTCCAGCCAGAAATGGGTGAAAGTAGACATTGAGCCGCCTAGGCTTTTGCTCAGATCAGATCAGTGTAAGTTAGCCGGACACTGGCAGAAACACACACACACA
This sequence comes from Pseudorasbora parva, assembly GCF_024679245.1. Lineage (NCBI taxonomy): Eukaryota > Metazoa > Chordata > Actinopteri > Cypriniformes > Gobionidae > Pseudorasbora > Pseudorasbora parva. The sequence goes on along the minus strand of NC_090185.1, from coordinate 3,649,579 downwards.
CACACACACACACACACACACACACACACAGTAGAATGAACAGGACCTCATGTGTTCTTAGGCCTGTCACGATAACTACTTTTTGTTTCGCGATAAATCGTCCTAGTCTGACATGGGCGTTGGAAGCAAATAAAAAGTCCACCTACTTTTTTATTTGCTTCCGACGCCCATGTCTGACTAGGACGATTTTTTACTGGAGTAACGTTAGATGCCATTTACATTAAACACGAATATACCGCCGTTTACTAAACGATTGATTGGGCCAGACAGAATTACGGAAATCACCAAGTTATTAACCGTGGCTATAGTGTGGGGTTAGAGACGTATGTCATCAAGTTTTGATGCAAATCAGAGGTTCGAATCCGCCTTTTGCCGAACTCGCTCTACTCCCTTTTCCCATCACATATATCGGAAAGGCATTTATTTTCAATTTTTCAAGTGGAAATAAAGCGTCTAATGTGTTTAAAGGGGTACTTCAGCGCTGGGAGGATGAATCTGTATTTAAACTGGGTCATCAATGCAGTAGAAATGTGAAATTATTTTTGAATTTGGTGCCTTCTAGACTGAGAAAAGACAGAAAATGTATTTTTGTCTCATGGGGATGAAAGACTACAATTCCCAGAATGCTTCGGTGCCCTGTGAGGCCATTCCCAAAGCCACGATTGTCGCTCTATGATAAATTAAAATAAGCTGATAACATCACTGTTTACTCCAGAACGACTGTACAGCCAAATCTAATTCTGCTGCAGTATTGTCCTGTTTGACACTGTGAAGCTGCTTTAAAACAATCGGCATTGTAAAAGCGCGATATAAATAAAGATGATTGATTGATTGATTGATAATGACGATCGTTTTCACCCGCGGCGTTTATCAAGGGCAGGTATTGCGTACGCCTGGAAACCATATATTGATTATTGAGACAGGCCTATGTGTTGTTTCCTTCAAAGGCGAGACGCCGAGTGGCACTTTACATCTTCTTCATCGTAACGTGTTGTCTGACGCTCCCTGTACCGTCAGGAACCAGAAGCTCTGCTCGTGGCTGGAGATCCTGCATCTGGAGGTACAGCTCTCAAACTGAGGCTTATTTCATCATATAATGTAGGATAATATCATAATGGGACCCTGGACCACAAAAGGGTACATTTTTTAAAATTGAGATGTATACATCATATGAAAGCTGGTGATGTGTGGTTTGATGGGATTGGACAATATTTGAAGATCTGTAATCTGAGGGTGCAAAAAAATCTAAATATTGAGAAAATCGCCTTTAAAGTTGACCATATGAAGTCCTTATTAGTGCATATTACTACTAATAATAATTGTTTTTATATATTTACTGTAGGAAATTTACAAAATATCTTCATGGAACATGATCTTAATATCCGAATGATTTTTGGCATAAAAGAAAAATGTATAATTTTGGCCCAAACTAATGTATTGTTGGCTATTGGCACAGATATGAGACGCACGACGGGTTTTGTGCTCCAGGGTCACATATTAATAAGTAATATTTTAATATAATTTATTATCTATAATTTGATTTAATAAAAATAGTAAATAATATTTAAGACAAGAATATAAAACATTTACTATTAGTTATAATGACATTGTATTTATATTATATTTAAATAATTGGGCCATAAATAAATAAACTTGCCTTGCCTTAAATATTATTTACTATGTTTATTATATAAAATTATAAATATTACATTATATTAAAATATTATTTATATATATATATATATATATATATATATATATATATATATATATATATATATATATATATATATATATATATATATAAAATATTTGTATTTGTTTATTGATATGATAGAATAAAACATCCATATTATATAGAATAAGTATTATATTCATAATATTTATTTTAATAATACATTCAAATTTCATAATAAGTTTTTTATGTTTTAATTATTAATAATATATATATATATATATATATATATATATATATATATATATATATATATATATATATATCTTATCTATATATCTATTATATAGTAATAATATATTTGTATATAATATATTACTATTACTACTTTAAAAAAACATATTTGCATATAATGTAATATTTATAATATTAGTAAACAAGTCGTTTTGTAATGTAATCTGTATTATATTATAAAAATATATGATGTAATTATACTTGTAATGGTAAATAAGTAACATTAATACACTGTTTTATATATATATATATATAAAATGTAATAATAATAACAATGTTATTAAATCATATTTTTATAAAATGTAATTTTTATAATACCTAATTATAATAGGAGTAAATAAGTAAAACCAGTAAATAAGTAAGGTTTATAATGTAATTTTGATATTTTATGAATATAATAATAATAGCAAATGTAATATTAAATACATATTTAATATAATATATTATTATTACTATATAATGTAATATTAATAATATACTGTATTGTAATAATAAATAATATTAAATATGTGATATTTACAATAATATATAATAATATTTTAATATAATATTATAATTAAAACAATGTAATTATAATAATAGTAAGTAACATTATATTTATAATCATATAATAATTGAATATAATGTAATATTTATAATAATATTTATATTTTCCTGTAATGTGGTATGTGTGTCTGCTGGCGAGGTTAACCGGCTGCTGTGTCTCTGTCAGGACGCCGGAGGGGTGAGTCTGGAGATCCCCGTGGGCGATTCCTCCATGACCCTCAGTGTGTGTGTCGGGACCGTCCTGACCGCCGCTCTCAGCTGTGCTTACCTTCTCAGGACCGTCTGGAGGCACGGCACCTTTTAACGTCATGTGACCCTCGGCTAACGACTGAGAGGAAAGCCTTTCTGTTCTCCGTATTAACCACTGACCAACTGTCCAATATCCGAGGGAACTCTACACAAGAAATATCGTCATAGTAGATTTATAATGAACTAAATGTGTTATTGCAATTGTGAATAAAACTGAATATTACTTTGTTTAAAAAAACGTGTGTGTCTGTCTGTTATAACATCAATATTTTGAGAATAAATATATAATTATTAGTGCATCTATCAGCATCTATCATAGTGCATCCTGGGGCCATGTGTTCCCCAGGTAAGCCACACACACACACACACACACACACACCCGGCCATCCACGTGATGTAAAAGAACACGTGATTCCTCAGACCAGGCCACCTTCTTCCATTGCTCCGTGGTCCAGTTCTGATGCTCACGTGCCACTGTTGGTGCTTTCGACGGGGTCAGGGGTCAGAGGTCACCCTGACTGGTCCATACGCCTCAAACTGAGATGCTCTGTGTATTCTGACAGCTTTCTATCAGAACCAGCATTAACTTCTGGAGCAGTTTGAGCTCCAGTAGCTCGTCTGTTTGATCGGACCACACGGGCCAGCCTTCGCTCCCCACGTGCATCAATGAGCCTTGGCCGCCCATGACCCTGTGGCCGGTTCTCCACTGGTCCTTCCTTGGAGCACTTTTGATAGATACTGACCACTGCAGACCGGGAACAGCCCACAAGAGCTGCAGTTCTGGAGATGCTCTGACCCAGTCGTCTAGCCGTCACAATTTGGCCAAACTCGCTCAAATCCTTACGCTTGCCCATTTCTCCTGCTTCACACACATCAACTCTGAGGACTAAATGTTCACTTGCTGCCTAATATATCCCACCCACTCACAGGAGCCGTGATGGAGAGATCATCAGTGCTATTCAGATAGATAGATAGATAGATAGATAGATAGATAGATAGATAGATAGATAGATAGATAGATAGATAGATAGATAGATAGATAGATAGATATATAGATAGATAGATAGATAGATAGATAGATAGATAGATAGATAGATAGATAGATATACATTTAATTTGAAATATAAAAAATAAAACCTTAAAAGGAAAATCAATACAAAAATGAATAAATTATAATATACATAATTCTGAAAATAAGTAATACTCCCTAATAGTAATATATTAATTATATAATATTAAAAATAAATTAAATAAAATTCGCCACACTTTTAATTTGTCGGTTGTTCCCCCACAATCCCATCGCACCGGAAACGGTCGCTGGCTGTTTGCAGCAGCAGGCGAGGCGAGGGCAGAAAGAGACGCTGCTGGGCGCCTCCCCTTCCCCAAACCAACACAAAAAACTACAAAAAATAGCCCCGTCTTCAGCAGATAAAAGGCTAGAAATCACCGCACGGGGCTTAAGCGTGACCCCGGGCCTTTTACCGGACAGAGCGGCCCCTGTTGAGCCCGTTCGAGCGGTTTAAAGTGAAGTTTGGCTTCAGTTTCACAGGTGAGTGGCGACAAAACCCGAGATTGTCTGGCCGCGTTTCAAACCCTGGAGAGCTGCCTACATAGATTGCATATGTGGGCCTTGTAACCCGGCTATATGGTGTTCTTCCAGTGCTGTCTATTTAGGGAGCTCGCTAGGGATTGAGACAGGCTCTGTTATTATATTCTGCATATGTCTGTGTGTGTTTATAGTTAGCTTAACGTTACTGCTTCTGTATCAGGTTTCTCTCTGCCTGTGTGTTGTGCTTCAGCTTGCTGGGGCAAATCCTGTCTGTGTTCATGGCAAAACATATCAATAACTTTATTAATATAGTATTTTACAATGACGATTGTTTCAAAGCAGCTTCACAGGATAATATTGCAGCAGAATTAGATTTGGCTGTACAGTCGTTCTGGAGTAAACAGTGATGTTATCAGCTTATTTTAATTTATCATAGAGAGACAATGTTGGCAGATCAGTATTATAGTTTATAGAATTAAATAAGACCTAATTCATTCATTTTATTTGTATATTTAGTTGAATAACTTCATAATGTTAGTGTCCCCAACTGAGCAAGCCAAGCCAAAGGCGACCAAAGGAACCCAAACTCCATCAGGGCATGAGGAGAAAAATAAACCTGAGAGAAACCAGACTCAGTTCTGCTCTGGCCTATTAACACACAGTGGAGGATTATTATTCTGCCAACATTACAGGTCAGAAATCACATTAGATCTGAATATTAGAAAGTTCTGGGTATAACACAAGAGACGGGTTTATTTAGGATGGCGTGATTACACAAGAATATTAATATTTAACAGATTGGAGTCGTCGCGCCGGGTTTATTGAGGATTACTAAACACTGCTAATCAATAAAGCATGTAATTAGTTGAAGACTGTATTGTATTTAAGGTTTGATGAATTCTGGGCAGGCCTCATGTCATTACATTTTACTAAAAAATCAAGTAATACATTAAAACAAATCAGAAAATCTTACTTTACGTTTTGATTGCTATTATTTCATAAAATTATCATTATTAATTTGACTCTATCATAATGCATTTATTCTGATATTTTCATAAGCAAACTGGTGAAAGAAACAATAAATTATATTGTGCATGGATTACATTCAAACTTATGTTTTTAAACAAATGTTTTTATTATATATACATTATTATTATTAATAATTTTTTAATAGTACTTGTTATTTATTGTTAATTTTAAGGGAAATAATGTTTTATTTTCCCTCTTATATTAATTTATTATTTACTATTAATTATTGCTGAATTTTAGGACAATTATTAATTTTGACCTAAATTTCATAATTAAACAAACTGTAAACAAGAAATTAAATTGTGCATAAATTTTTTAAACAGTTGTTTTTGTTACTATATAAATTATTATTATTATTATTATTATTTTAATAGTACTAGATAAAATTACTGTTAACTTTTAAGGACAATAATTTTATATTAATCTATTATTATTATTATTATTTATTATTATTATTTATTTTATATTAATCTATTATTTATTTAATACTAATAGTTATTGGTGAATTTTAGGACAATTATTAATTTATTCTGACATTATTTTCATAAGCATAAAATGGTTATGGTCCTAAAATCATCTCAGTATTGTATTCTTTATGTAAAATATAATTTTATTTTAAATTAAACATTTATTATGTATTAGTACTAATTAATTATTGTTAATTTTAAGCGCAATAATTGTTTCATTTTTCTTAATTTGAAAATAAATAAATATTAAGCATAAAATGGGCCTGAATATTTGTATGTGAAATATTAATTTATTCATTATATTTTTGCCCATTTATATTAATTTATAATTTAATTTAATTATATAATTATATATTAATTATATAATTTTTTTTATCAGTAATAATTTTTAGGACAATTATTTATTTATTCTGACATTTTCATGATAAATAATAATAAAATGTTTATGATTGTCCTAAAATCGTCTGGATATTCTTTATGTAAAATATTTTTTTATAAATTTATATAAATATATATAAAATTTATTTATTTATTTTTTCTTTAATATGTATTTATTATTTCAGTTATAATTAAGCAAACAGATTAAACAAGAAATTATATTTTGTATAAATTAAAAGTATATTTAAAAAAAAAAAGTTAGTTTACTTAGTTATATTATTATAATATTTATTAATAATTCATTTTTTACTTTAAAAATAAATAAATATCAAGCATACAATAAATAGTTCTGCTGGTCCTAAAAATCATCTGGATAATTGGATGTAAAATATTTTGTTTAATTTTTCCCTATTTATATAAAATTTTTAACAGTAATAATTGTTGTTCGGATAATTATTAATTGATATAGACACTATTTCCATGATAAACAAGCAGAAAATAGTAATGACGGTCCTAAAAATCATCTTTTCCATTTTTCTCTAATATTGTTTTAGTATTATTAAATTATTATTATTATTATTAATTTATTCTGACACAATTTTCTTAATTTAACAAGCATAAAATTGTCCAAAAATGATTCCCAATGCAAAATATTTATATTTAAAATTCGTATTCCTTGAATATTTCTGCATAATTAGTGATAATTACAGGTGTCAGCATTAAACGGGAGCGGCAGAATGTTTTGTGTTTGTGTGCTGTTGTGTGTCTGTTGCGTGTGCGTCGCTCATCTCTCCGTTGTGCTTCCCTCTGCTCTTCCAGCTCTAACTCCTCCTTTTCTTTATCTCCACCTGCAAACGTTCCCACTCCTCCTTTCTTTCCTCTTATCTTCCTCTCGTCCTGGACCATGTGTGATAATGGGGATCTGGAGGACAAGCCGCCCGCTCCGCCTGTGAGGATGAGCAGCACGATCTTCAGCGGCGGCGGGAAGGACCACGCGCTCGCAGCCAATCACAGCTCTAAGCCCCTCCCCTCCGTGCCCGAGGAGCGCAAGCGCAACAAGATCATCTCCATCTTCTCCGGAGCCGAGAAAGGTGCGGTGTTCTTTTACATCACGTGGATGGCCGGGTGTGTGTGTGTGTGTGTGGCTTACCTGGGGAACACATGGCCCCAGGATGCACTATGGGAAGAAGGCGAGCCGGCGGAGGCAGTGTGATGCTTTGGCCAATGTTCTGCTGGGAAACCTTGGGTCCTCCATCCATGTGGATGTTACTTTGACACGCTCCACCTACCTAAGCATTGCTGAGACCATGTTCAGCCTTTGATGGAAACGGTATTCTGGTGGCTGTGGCTCTTCCAGCAGGATAATGCTCCTGACACAAAGCACAAATGCTTCAGGAATGGTTTGAGGAGGACAACAACCAGTTTGAGGCGTTGTCTTGGCCATCTAATACTTTTAAAAATGTAATCGACAAAAAAATTATCAAAAAACGTGACATTTTCATCTAAAATGTGCAGTTTGAAAATAACTTCATAGACTAGTATTTGCCAATTAGTCCAGGGTTCAGTGTGCTTCTATTTTTAGTGTCTCCTCTTAAATGAACCGTTTGTCACATTTGCAGTTAAAGTGCCTTTTACCCCAGTCTTCGTATTCTCGCGTCGTCAAACCCACAGACCGAGACTGAGCAGTAAAACACGCTTTGGCTATGACTTGTGTGTGTGACTCTAGGTCTCCGTTGATGCGTCACCTCTCGGTTCACACTTGGCTTGGCGTCTCAAAGACGAGGCATGTTCTCTGGGTCAGAGTGAACCTCGCTCATGCTGAGTTTAGATGCTCATGAAGTCCTGCAACGGGTTGGGTATCCGCATAAAAGTGGCTAAAACGGGTGATTGTGACATTTATAAAATTCACGGGCGGGGATGCGGGCGGATAATGAACTCTGTGCAGGCGGGTGGTAGTGCGGATGAAAAATGTGCAATGTGGCGAGGTTAACGAGCGAGAGAAGCATATAAGGACAAGCGACACCAATAAAAGACGAGAGATCACCAGACCTGGATTTGACGTTGACTTGTGTTTGTTTTATTTAGTGCTGGATAACGATTAAAATGTTTAATCGCATGATTTTCTGTGATTAATCTCGATTAATCGCAATATGCGCAAAATTCAATAATGAATACAAAAGTGCTGCTAAATGAACAAAAGTGCAATAACATATGGTTTGCAAACACTTTAAACAAATAATGTGCTTTTTAAAGCAGTTAAAAGTTAGTAACAGTTACAATATTTCTTGTAAATATCAACTTAAACTAAATTAAGTTAAATTGGTGGTCTACATATATTGATTGTTTGTAATATTCTCATCAGTGTTCTGTCAGCTTCAACATCGGCCGACTTAAATCTGCATATTTGTGATATTCACCCCAGGGCGTTATTTAATTTAATAAAGGCCATTTTTTAAAATCGTATTAAATGTATGCATCATCTTTCATGTTAAATTCTTACATTTGATTAATGAATTCATTTATAATAGTAAAGACACTATAGGCTGTTACCAATCAAATTAAATCATTTAAACTGCAAAAAATACAGCTGCAATAAATAATGTTATAAGATTGATGATCTAAATAAAACATGCAATCATACTTTAAACATAACCGCCAATAGGGGGCAGCAAGTGTTCGTCTTCATGAGCGAGTCATTGAGTCGTTTATTCAAATGATTCATTCAAATCACTGAATCATTCAGTAACAAAACACCGCGCTGAGTGTTGCTTTCCTCTAGAACTATTTTCATCGGTGAAATGGAACAAAAAAAGGTTGTTTGGATCTAAAAATGTAAGTAACTTAATATTAATTAGGCTACTTGTTTAGTGAACTAGGCTACAGCAATCATGCAACACAATTCACGACTGCAAAGTCGACTTGTGTTATTAACAATATCATAAATCATAAATATCAACAACTACAAAAAGCTCAGTTTTGCCCCAGTTTGTTTCTTCTGTGAGTTTATATCGCTGCTCAATTGTTTTGATTTCTCCACATAATATCTCTGACAAAGAGATGGGCAGCGCGATCCTTAACGCGACTAACGTACCAAAATGGCGCTGATATGTCACTAGACATTAAGAAATCATGTTAATTTTTAAATACTTCTATCACTGACAACAGTAGTCCGACCAGGATATTGTCATTATAAAGTTGTTGTTGCCTTCAGCTGATGTTGATGATGACGTGTTTTGGCCTGAAGCTCCGCCCTCCACCTATCGACCAATCACGAACTTAGAAGTGTTTGGGCATCCGGGTTGCCAGATCTGCTCTAGTTACCTCAGCTGCAGATCTACAAACGTTCTGCTGATCCTGCAGCCAATCTGGCAACCTCGAGTCAGGGGAGATGGGATAGTGATTGCAGTACCAGTTTTGGTCATCTTACATACACTTCTATTAAAGACTTTTAAATGTTCGCCGGTTCCCGCCTCCTTCTTTCCCGAGCATACTGTATTACAATTACTATGTCCAAATTACCATTACACACACACGCAACAAGTATGCCATTTGACCCATCACGTCACCACCACTGCGACGGTGCAACTTTTGTTGATGCCTCGTAGCCCAGATGGAGTGAGCGTTGCAGGCAGGGCTTGACATTAACACCGGGTAGATTTCAGCTGTGGCGGGTACGGCAGCCACTCCCACTAGCCACTTTGGCGGGTTGAATATAATTTCAGCATACAGCCAAATGAAATGCGAAGACTGTCGTATCACAAAATTACAATACTTTATTGTTCAACTTGCAGTTAGTGAAGGCGGGATAGGCGGAATCGCGCTGAATGACACAACAGAAGCGTTCGTTCTCTCTCTCTCGATCTCTCTCTCTCTCTCTCTCTCTCTCTCTCGATCTCTCTCTCGATCTCTCTCTCTCTCTCGATCTCTCTCTCTCTCTCTCTCTCTCTCGATCTCTCTCTCTCTCTCTCTCTCTCTCTCTCTCTCTCTCTCTCTCTCTCTCTGTCACGCGCAATCAGTTCTCCATGTCAGTGTTGGGCAGTAATGTAATGACGCTACAAGCTTACGCTTTTCAGTAGCTTGATGGTAGCGTCGCTGTTTTCTTGATCAAATAGCTTTTCAGTAGCGAAGCACTTATGTTGATCAAGTAGTGCAGTAGCGTCCACGACAAGCGAGAGTTACACTTTCCCAATCATTTCTAAAGATCAAGATCAAATTGGAAACACAACTGCCAAGCCGCGGATATACTTCACTTTCTTCGTTCCTTTCTGCCTCGCACAGATGTACGCGAGCCTTTCAAAGGACTCCTTTGGCAATGAGCGCGGAAAGACGTGTTCGGCGTGTGCACTGGATACGCGCACTATCTAGTTTACGTTTGTTTCCGAGCGCTCAGTTCGCTGTTGCACGCGCGTCGACAAAAGATAAATCGTCTTCAGTGCAAAGTTTTAATAGAATCTATTGTGTCGCTTGAATAAACACCTCTTATTAAAAGCATCGGGGTCCAGTCTGGCCACCTCTTGATATGAATAAATGAAACTTTTTTCCATGGAGATAGAACACACACACACACACACACACACACACACACACACACACACACACACGTGTGATTTGCTGTAATTGTCCAGCCCTTGCCCACATGCAAATCCCAGCTGATTAGGGGTGTAACGATACGCGTATTCGTATTGAACCGTTCGGTACGAGGCTTTCGGTTCGGTACACGGTACGCATTATGTACCGAACGGTTCTTGGACTAATTAATTCGATTTGGAAAATAAAAAAGTGTGTGAAATATAATAATATGCGTTCAACAAGGTAGCCCAATAACCAAAACGACATAATAGGCAATGCCCCTGACACCGCCGAAGTGAAAGGAAAAAAAAAAAAACACCAAATATGTTTTAGGCTGCTCAGTCAGGTGCTCGCTTACTCAGTAGGCTACGCGCTGAATGCTCGTGGCAAAATGGCTATTGCGTTTAACAAACCAGAAATAGAAGATCCTCCAATAACCAACAGGTCTGGTGTTTGGGTGAACTTTGGATTATTTGTAAGCTATGATGGTGTTGGCAAGAGTGATGGATTAAAAAACAACAGTCTGTCGCATTTGCTGATGGTACAGCAGCGGGAATAATTCATGTCATGTAAGTCAAAGCCGACAACAAGACGATCTTGTTGTCTTTACGCCGACAACAAGACGATAAAAAGGAGAAACAGCCACAAACTATCCCACAAACTATCCCCGCAGCATTTAGACAGACATTTCCAACTTATTTAAATGGCAAAACACATCACCGCGGTGAGTGGTCCATTTATAGCCGCGGATATGAGACCTAACGCCCGTTTCACACAAACTCCGTCTGCAGTGCGTGTGCGGTGCGTATTTTTTCCCGTACCCATGTTAACGGGTGACAGTTTTCACACTGCACGCGGATGCGGTCCGTCTGTTCGTTCCAGGAGCGTTGCGTCTGCAGCAGTGTACGGATCGTTTTCGTACCGAGTCTATTTTTTGCTGCGCTGCGCTGCGCTGCGCTGCGTTGCGTTGCTGCATTAAAGTGATAGAACATTGTTCGCATTAAAATAAACATGTACTGACGCGAAAATCTAGTAATTTCACCACAGATGCATATCATTTAAAATATACTCTTGTTTCAAAGTCAACACATGGCTTTTTTTCTCAAGTTAAGCAACAAAACGACACCTTACCTGGCATTTAGGTTAAAAAAAGTGCCATAATGGAGAGCACTCGTACTTTCTTGGAGGTGAAAAGCAAAGTTATTTTTGACCTGCAGGATTTCTTTTAAAAGGGTGTAAAAACGAAAGAAAAGACGAGAGTCGGCTGTTTTTGAATAGACTATTGTAAGTTTCTAATTTAAAATGTTTGTGATTTAAGGCTATAAACTATGTTTAAATGTTTTGGCACTTGTGTGAGCTAAATCTAAAGTATATAAATATGAATAAATGAATTTAATAAAATGTTTAAAAGTAATAGCCTACGTAACCTGACTTCTATTAAAGAGCAAACAAAGAGAATTGGAATTCTGACGAGGCATGTTCAGCAAAAACTTTTGGATTTTAAATAAAAAATAATGAATAAATGCTGTGTTTGTGATATGCAACAGCGGATCAGTTGCGGACTGCAAACGCAGCATATGTGAAAGCACTACAGGGTGTGGGGCTCCTGCAACGCACACGCAACGCAACACGCACCGCACGCGCTAATGTAAAGAGCTAATGTCTTATTCCTGTAACTACATAGAAGATAGGTAAAATCATACAAAAAAAAATCATACTTTGTTAGTTTTAATAAAAAAATAATAAAAAAGGTAATTTCTGCCAATTTTTTCTTTTTGCTGTATCTAAAACATACCAAACCGAACCGTGACACCAGTGTATCGTATCGAACCGAACCGTGAATTTTGTGAACCGTTACACCCCTACAGCTGATATATAATGTAGTCTTGATTTGGGTGGTCACTCTGCTTTTGAAAGTTTGAGAGGGTTTTAAATCTTCTAAATCAAGTAAAATGACTCAAAATCAAGTAATTTAAGCATGCCAAAGTCAACTTTAAACATATACAATGTAATTTCCAAACCGCAAAATTGTGGCCAGTGAAAATGCTGAGTGGCTAGTAACTTTGGAAAACCACTAGCCACGGTGCCTGGTGAGCAAAAAAGTTAATGTCAAGCCCTGATTGCAGGAGTAGCAATTGATGAAGTAAAAGTAAAGTTGGTGAGTGGAGTATATAAAATTGTTGACAACGAGTCTTTAAAGGCACTTTTGCCTGTTTCATTAGCCCATTCATGATGCTGTTGATGTTGAGAGAGGTGCAAGATAAAAAATAAAGCATTTTAATTGGAATGATTTTATCGCGTGTGATTTATCGTAGGCACGGATCGGGTAACGGGCCAAATATTAACAGGTCTAGGCGGGTTCGGATTTAATTTGGATATTTTCACGGGTCTCGAATCGGATCAGGTGCTAAACCTTGCGGGTACGGGCGAGGCGGACGGGTCTCCAAAAATGGAACTGTGCAGGACTCTGGGATGAACTGCTGTGTGTGTTTTGCCTGACAGGTGGCCGAAGGAAAGACCGAGATAAAGAACGACCGGAGATCTCGCCGCCCTCAGATTTCGAGCACACCATCCATGTGGGATTCGACGCGGTCACCGGCGAGTTTACGGTTAGTACACGTCTATATAAGTGCTTTACTAATGAATATTAAAGGGATAGTTTAGCCAAAAATGAGGCTGTGATGTTTATCTGCTGACCCTAAGAGCGTCCGAGATGTGTGTGTGTGTTTGTTTCTTCAGGAGAACACAAATGAAGATGTTTAACTCAGCCGTTGCTCGTATAATGCGTGTCAATGGGGTGTATTTCTATGAGTAAAAAACACACACACATACAAATCCATATTAAACCCTGAGGCTCGTGGAGACACACTGATGTCTTAAGACACGAAACCATCGCTTTCTGCCAGAAACACAACAGTGTCTGTTTTATTTTTTACCTCATATCAGACGAATCTCATCTAGTGTTCCCATTCGCTATTTTTCCACTGAGTGAGGTCAAAATAACGGCGCGATCATAGATATATATTTACATAGATGCCTCATTAGGGCCTGCACGGATCAGTCAAATGAGGCATCTATGTAAATGTTCACGCCAGGATGTTGACCTTCTTCGGCTGAAGTAATCGCTTGGGAAAACTAGATGAGATTCGTCTGATATTAGGTAAAAAATAACATAAATACTGTTGTGTTTCTCGCGGGTGTATGTTAGTGTTTTCTGGGTGTTGCTAGGCTTTTGCTAGGGCATTCCTAGGGTGTTCTGGGTGGTTGTTAGGGTGGTTAGGGTCAAAATAGCCAATCCCTGTATCTTTATAATGTTCTGTTGCTGAGATATAGCCAATTCATTCTGCCGTACAGTTGCTAGGGTGCTGTAAATTGTTGCTAGGGTGTGTTAAGACAATTACCTGGCTGAAACTAATAGATTGGGTGTGTATTTGGATATTTAAAGAAAAGTTTGAGTCAAAAGAGGCCACCCATTTGTTGATTATTCTGATTAAGATCTTTTTTTCAGAAGTCTATGAGGTGGTTGCTAGGGTGCTGTAACTGGTTTCTAGGGTGTAGATATGAGATTGTTACGTCCCTAATTATTCAAAAGAGCACATCCACACGTCTCTGTGACATTCTCAGTCGGATACATGATCTTGCAAAATCCGTGCCCGTGTTAAGCCTATGGGATTGTTTTCGCCTAGTTTTCCGCGAACACTGCATGATCATCTTAGAAGAAGAAGAAGAAGAAGTGCAAGTGAACAATAAATGATGCATAAAAAAAGATTTGAATGCTGCCTGACCTGAACAAGCTGCACTGTTTGAAACGTCTGGGAATATTCTGGCTTTCTCCGTGTCGCGCAGGGAATGCCGGAGCAGTGGGCCCGATTACTGCAGACCTCCAACATCACCAAGTCCGAGCAGAAGAAGAACCCGCAAGCCGTTCTGGACGTCCTGAAGTTCTACGACTCCACGGGCAACAGCCGGCAGAAGTACCTCAGCTTCTCCTCAGGTGTGTGTGTGTGTGTGTGTGTGTGTGTGGGGGGCATGTTTTTGTGAAAATGAGGACAGATGTGTATAATGCCATGGGTATGACACCGGTATTACAGGAGAGGGTGAAATATGAGGACATTACCCATGTCCCCACTTTACAAAAGGCTTATAAATCACACAGGATGAGTTTTTTTGAGAAAGTAATAATGCAGAATGTTTCCTGTGATGGGTAGGTTTAGGGGTGTGTGTGTGTGTGTGTGTGTGTGTGTGTGTGGTGTGTGATGGATAGGTTTAGTGTGTGTGTGTGTGTGTGTGTGAGATGGGTAGGTTTAGGGGCAGTGTAAGGGGATAGAAAATATGGTTTGTACAGTACAGTCCCTGACAAAAGTCTTGTCGCTTGTGTACAAATTGACCTAAAGTGCCGCTGAAATATATTTCTAATCAAGATTTTTTTACAAGAAATGGCTCATTTTAATCCCACCAGCTTTTGTGATAATGTTTCAGTGAAAAACTAAACTTTCAAAAAGTATTCTAATATTCACAGCTTGGTAAAGCCCATTGAGTCAATTTTTGCAAAGACATAAGTGTTGTCACCTTGTCATATGAGCTTCACCTGTGACTAATAATGGATCAATTAGGTCTCAAGTGTGTATAAAAAGAACCCCAGTACGCTAGACCTTCACATCAACTGCAACTAGACCTCTGCAAACATGCCTAAGATTCACCCTGAGACTAAAGTTTTGATTATCAAGAGGCTGAAGACCAGATCCACTGCTGATGTGGCAGACACCTTCAATGTGTCTCAGCGTCAAGTACAGAAGATAAAAAAAAGATTTGAAGACACTGGAGACGTTTTTGACAAGCCCAGGTCAGACAGACCCCACAAGACAACTGCTCGAGAGGACCGTTTGTTGGCTCGAAAATCCAAGGCCAGCCCATTTTCCACTGCAGCAGAGCTCCACGAGACCTGGTCACCTGAAGTCCCTGTGTCAACCAGAACAGTTTGTCGGATTCTGTCTCGAAATGGCCTCCAAGGTCGAATCAGTGCCCAGAAGCCAGCACTAAACAAAAGACAATTGAAAAACCGTGTGGCATTTGCCAAGGCCCACAGCCTGCTTAAAGGATGGACGCTGGAAAAGTGGCAGAAGGTGGATTTTTCAGATGAATCTTCAGTTGAATTACACCACAGTCACCACAAATATTGCAGGAGACCTACTAGTTCCCGAATGGATCCGAGATTCACCCAGAAAACAGTGAAGTTTGGTGGTGGAAAAATCATGGTCTGGGGTTACATCCAGTATGGGGGTGTGCGAGAGATCTGCAGGGTGGAAGGCAACATCAATAGTCTAAAATACCAAGAAATCTTAGCTACCTCTTATTCCCAACCATAAAAGAGGCCAAATTCTGCAGCAGGACGGTGCTCCATCGCATACTTCCATCTCCACATCAAAGTTCCTCAAGGCGAAGAAGATCAAGATGCTCCAGGATTGGCCAGCCCAGTCACCAGACATGAACATCATTGAGCATATGTGGGGTAGGATGAAAGAGGACGCATGGAAGACGAAACCAAAGAATATTGATGAACTCTGGGAGGCATGCAAGACTGCTTTCTTAGCTATTCCTGATGACTTCATCAATAAATTGTATGAATCCTTGCCAAACCGCATGGATGCAGTCCTTCAAGCTCATGGAAGTCATACAAGATATTAAATTTGGATCTCACAGCACCACAACTTAATTTGCTGACATATTTTTGTATTCGCAGTAAATTTGTTCAATTTCCTTATAGGCGACAACTTTTGTCTTGCCAAAATTTGACCTTTCTGTCTTGATTAAATGATAAATATTTTTTCTGTGAAACTTATTTATTTCAGTGCATTAAACATCATTTGGGAGGGTTTTAGCTTTTCATATGAGCTATTTCTAACACCAATGAATTAATTAAAAGTCAGGTTAATATCAGGTTTCCTAGAAAATAGATAAGCGACAAGACTTTTGTCAGGGACTGTATAAAAACCATTACGCCCATGGAATGTTTCCACATTTCACAAAAACAAACCTGTGTGTGTGTGTGTGTGGGTGCGCGTGTGCGCACAACCCTCTACAATGCGAGTAAATGTTCACCCTGTGTGACTAAATAATATATATCATTAGCCATTGGCTAATAAATTCTAAGATTTTACTCGCCAGTGTGTGTTAGAGGTTAAGAATAAGTTATTTCAGCTCATCTGACGACATACCGCTCACAAATAAACACACGAGTGAGAGTCTGACATATCACGCAGAATCGAAGCGCTACATATTAACGATATTCTTTGTTGTATTTTCCTGTCAAATTACCAGAGTTCATTAAGAATTACTCCGCTTTTAAGTGTAATTTTAGGCGGGACTAATGCGCAATAGGCAATCTCATTGGCTGGTGCTCATCTTTTCCTGCCCCTGTTGTGATTTCAGCCAATCAGTTTGAGCGCATGCGGTCAACGTGATTAATATTCATGAACCCAGCAGCTCATCAATCCAACTTCAGTCAAACTTATTATTATATTACTATTATCTATTTTTTTTACAGAAACACCAATAATATCTTAAGCACCACCACCAGTTCGGTTAAATGACATATGCATTCATACAACTGTTGTAGTGCTAATTACTAAAGTTCTATCATTAAATAGTGTAATATAATATAATAAAGTATGGCGGCTAAACTAAAAAATTTACAAGCCAATGGCGATTCTATTGCCTGTGCGCGTGTGTGTGTGATGCTGATATTAGCACGTCACGTCGTACTGACCGCTATGCTTTTCTCCACTTGTTTGTGTGCAGAGAAGGACGGATTTCCCTCTGGTGAACAATCGGTATGTTATTTTAGCTCATTTCACAATTCGTTTTGATTTCAATTTTAAAGTTTTAGTGACTTTGTCTAGCTGAAGATAAAAATGCTACATTTTATTTCTGTTAAAGTTTATTTTATTTGAAGCAACAAATGTTTTTAATGGTTTTAGTTTCAGTTAATTAATTTAACTTAATTATTTTAAATTAATATTTATTTAAAGTAATGCATTGTAATAAATACATTTTTTTTAAGTCTGTAATTTTATAGTTTTATACATTTTAGTTATTTTAGTCAATTCATATAATGAAAATAAAATGTTGGCAACTAGCTGATTTAAAGTAAGTTTAACCCTTATTTTATTTAAAGCAACACTTTTTTTATGGTTTAAGTTTATGGGTTATAGTTAACTAAAACTAGTTAAATATAACCCTGATATAAACGTAATTTATTTCAAGTAATGTATCATAATAGTTTTTTTATAAACGTTTTTATACGTATATTTTTTATTTGTCTATAGTTTTTATACATTTTTAGTACTTAAGTCAAACTTGCTGAAATAAAGTAATTTTTAAAAATATCTTTTCTGTTAATGTTTTTTATTTAAAGTAACAAAAATGTTTTTTTATTGTTTTATTTTCGGTTAATACTTAATAATTTTAAATGAACGTTTAAAAAATCTAATGTGTAGTTTTTTTTCTTCAATTTTTACGTTTTTCTTCTTTTTTTAACGTCTACTTTTTATACATTTATTCTACATATAATTCAGTTTTAGTAATTTAAGTTAAACTAAATTATAATTTAATATTTTGGAATCATTTTATTTCAGTAATTTTTTTTTTTTAAGCAACAATGTTTTATATGGTGTAGTTTTAGTTTTTAGTTTCTGATATAATTACTCTGTTTGAAGTTAATGTTTGTTTTATTTCCAGTTCACACCAGACGCAAATGAAGCGATTAGTACGAGTGATTTACATGTTTAGTTAATGCGAAGACGTTAATAGTCATTTTGCGCCTTGATTTATGTGAATTAGGCGGCGTGAATTGAGTGTTAACCAATCAGGAGCTTGCTCCAGTAGTGCCAACAATGAGGAGAAAGTCATATGTGGATACCCGGAGCTGTAAGATACATCTTCATACTTTGTAGAAACCTTTATAGAAACTGGACTAATATAATATAAGAGCTCGAGCTGCTGCGTTTTGGGCTAGCTGGAGTTTGTTTATTAAGCGAGTAGGGCAACCACCCAGTAGAGCATTACAATAATCTAGCCTTGAGCTCAAGCTAGCTAAAGCAAATTGAGCTTAGTCGCCATATTTAAAAACAATCCATGTCAGCCATTTCACAACGAAATGAGCCGCCTGGCAGAAGTCCCTTCCACGACACAAATTTGCATCTGTTGTGAAGTGAATGTTTCACGCGGATGAAGCGAGTAAACTCAAAATGAATTTTTTTGTGCAAGTCGCGTCTGGTGTGAACCCACAGGCTTTTTTATGGTTTTGGTTTTAGTTAACTATAACAACCCTGGTATGACTAACAAAAACACTGACTAAACCAGGTCAGGTTCCTTTCCGAATATAATCGCACTGCTTTTCATCCCTAAAACCTAAGCCTGTCAAAAAAACACCAGAGCCTTCGTCCCCAATCAAAACGGTGGATGATGAAGAAGACGATGATGACGAGGAGGCGCCACCACCTGTCGTCGCACCCCGACCGGAGCACACTAAGAGCGTAAGAAGCCATTAAAGGAATAGTTCACCTAAAACGACTAGAGTAGTCTATATAAACCAGTGTTATCATTAGCCGCGTTTCCACCGCGGGAACTTTCCCCAGGAACTAGGGACTTTGGTGTGTTTCGACCAAGCGGCAACCTCCCGCGATCTCTCTTGAAGCCAATACGGATGCAATATAAACTGCAATTCCTCAACTGGCCACTAGGGACTGGAGCAGAATCTCATTTACCCCTTTTCCACCAGAATGAACCGAGTGCTAGTTCAGAGCCAGTGCTAGTGTCAGTTCTAAGTTGGCTCGAATTGAGAGCCTTTAAGAACCGGTTTGGCTTTCCACAGGCTAGAGAGCCACCACAGCGCTATAGGTCTTACGTTACTGTATACATCTCATCTTTCTCGCTAGCGTTTTAGCAATGCTAGCGAGGCAGCGGGAAATACATACACACCAGGCTTGTTCGAGATGCATCGGCGATGCGTGGACCAATCCGCGCATGATATCAAAATACCGCGTGAACGATCCAAAAGCATAAGGAGTCGTTAGCGCTAACTGTACTTTGATGTGACACGCGATCGGGCTGCACAGCGGCATCAAAACGCAGCGAATCCAACGCATTCGTGCAGCTCTCCATGATTTGTATAGATGGAGATTACAATCGAGCAGCTGTTAGCTTGATTAGCTTTTATTTAAAAAACGGTGATGCAAGCGGTTCTTACTTCTAGCCCAGCAATGTTTTGGTGCTACTTCAGAACAATTATTCCTGGCTTGGAGCTGGTGCTTTGGCTGTGGAAACACAAAGAACCGATTTGAAACTAGTTTCTGGCTCCAATTTAGCACCCGCACTGCCTTGGTGGAAAAGTGGTAATTGAGGTAATTAAAAATCTCAACTTTACAGCAGAATAAAACATATTTACAGCCTGGTACAAATTGTTCAGAGTAATTTCGGTGGAAACGGGGCTTTTGAGATAATATTACAGATTTTATTAATATTTATAATGGTTTCAGGTATATACTCGACCATCGGTCATCGACCCCCTCCCTCCGCCCGCGGCGTCTCCAGACACAGAGGTCGCGTCGAAGGCCACTGACCGACAGAGACCCAAAAAGGGCAAGATGACCGACGAAGAGATCATGGACAAGCTCAGTACGGCACTTTACACATCGTTCTTTGTGCGGTTGAATTATATTTTTTTTTTTGCGAGACTCGAAAAATGTCCTCTGTTCTTCGTCAGGAACCATCGTCAGCATTGGAGATCCAAAAAAGAAATACACACGCTATGAGAAGATCGGACAAGGGTAGGTCCAAAAATGTTGCACAACATGTTGATGTTCATGGATTGAGACCAATAACTGTCTTTCCACAGAGCTTCGGGAACGGTGTTCACCGCCATCGACGTTGCCACGGGTCAGGAGGTAATGCAAAAGAGAGAGAAATGGATTTGCGTCTCTTTGGTTTTTCCACACACTCGTCATCTCAACGTGTTTCTGTCTCTCAGGTGGCCATCAAGCAGATCAACCTGCAGAAGCAGCCCAAGAAAGAGCTAATCATCAATGAAATTCTCGTGATGAAGGAGCTGAAAAACCCCAACATTGTCAACTTCTTAGACAGGTAAACATCCATAAAGTCAACTTGACCTTAATAAAGTTGATCTTAAAGGCTTGCACTATGTAGCTTTTCCATCCGTTAGAGGTCGCCTATTCAAAACAACGGCGTAGTTTGATGATGGCAAGTTTGAGCGCAGAATCTTGGGACGTGTTCTTCACCCATAGAACGTAAAAAATATGTACGGCGCGATGTCACCCATTTCCACTTGGCAGATTTGAAGCTTTCAGGCGGCCTGCGCGGCGCTGACATCTTGGGACCGGAGTTGCGCAGTAGAGAGCAGGAAGTACAGCAGGAAGTACAGCTGCGATATCAAAAGCCCGCCCACACTCTCGCAGATGCAGAACAATTAATTATGTTGGTGTGAAATAAACAGTTATGGAAATGTAGAAATTAAAGCTAAAGCTCCAATCTGCTCCCAAAAATCCCGAAAAAAGTCTGTTAGTGCCTCAGTGACAACTTCACTGAGAGAAGCCGTCAGTCTCAGCTGTCAATCATGTCATCAGACACCCGTTGTTATAGCATCAGATAACTATGTAAAACTAAACTTATTTTAAAAACAACACTTGAAATGAAATCGTGATGATAACTGCCTTAAGTGACAAACTAACTTAATAAATATTATATTTACAAATTAAATATTTGAAGTGTAATTTGGGGCGGCAGTGGCTCAGTGGTTCATGTAGGTTGTCTACAAACCAGAAGGTTGGTGGTTCAATCCCCGGTTCCACCTGACCAAGTGTCGAAGTGTCCATGAGCAAGACACCTAACCCCAGCTGCTCCCGACGAGCTGGATGGCTCCTTACATGGCTGACTTCGCTGTCGGTGTGTGAATGGGTGAATGTGAGGCAAAAATGTAAAGCGCTTTGGATAAAAGCGCTATATAAATGCAGTCCATTTACCATTTAATTTGATTGTTTAGTTTGCCTCGCGTCCATTAGAAAACACAGAGGGGCGGCTATACTGGGACCGGCCATCGGGGGGGCGATCGAGGCACGAAAGCTTCAGTATCTGAGAGGGATTCTGCTGGCTTGTCTTCACCCATAGGCCGTAAAAAAATATGGACGACTCGACATCATCAGTTTCCGCTTGCCATATTTGAAGCTTTCAGGCGGCCTGCACGGCGCTGACATCTTGGGACCGAGTCTGCGCAGTAGCGATTTCGGGACCGGAGTTGCGCAGGAAGTAGAGCAGGAAGTACAGTCGCGGTATCAAAAGCCCGCCCACACTCTCACAGATGCAGAACAATGAATTATGTTGGTGTAAAATAATCAGTTATGGAAATGTAGAAATTAAAGCTAAAGCTCCAATCTGCTCCCAAAAATCCTGAAAAAAGTCCGTTAGTGCCTCAGTGACAACTTCACTCAGAGAAGCCGTCAATCATGTCGTCAGACACCCGTTGTTATAGCATCAAATAACTAAGTAAAACTAAACTTATTTTAAAAACAACACTTGAAATGAAATCGTCCTGATAACTGCCTTCAGTGACATAAACTAACTTTGGGGAAAAAATATTTGAGGTGTAATTTTATTATTTAGTTTGCCTCGCGTCCATTAGAAAACACAGAGGGGCGGCTATACTGGGACCGGCCACCGGGGGGCGATCGAGGCACGAAAGCTTCAGTTTCTGACAGGGGTGCTGCAGGCTTGTCTTCACCTCACAGCCGGTGGGAAACAATCAGGATAGGACTCGGGCAGAAATCATGTGATTATTAATGTTACTGTAGTGTGAAGCAGAGCAGGAGCGAGTGTTGAGGAGCTGAGCAAGGCCACTGGGGCAATTGTTAAACACATTCGAAACACGGTTCGCAAGCAGCAAGACTTTTATTATGCCATAGTCGTCTGCGCCGGTTCCTCTTTTCCGGTCACAATTCATGATTCGGATCGCGTGCCAAACTGCTGAAATCACGTGACTTTGGCGATCCGAATCATGAAACGATACGCTGACTCATAACGGTTCGAAGCTTTGTCTCCAAATCGGCCCATCACTATATAAGTCGTTATTACGTTTTTTTGCGAACAAAAACTCTTCTCGCCGCTTCATAAATGATTGTAGAGCCGCTGTAGTGAGATGGGCTTTGTAGCGACGTCTTTAGTGCCTTTATGGGTCTTGAGAGAGGAAATGACATTGGTGTCAATGAAGGCCTTTCTGAGCCATCGGATTTCAACACTAATATCTTCATCTGTGTGTGAAGATGAGCGGAGGTCTGACGGCTGGCCAACCACATTAGGGATTAATGACACAACTTACATTACTGGCTGAACTAACCCTTTAAGTACAGTACTGAAGTAACTTTACTTAGTTTCTGTCCACCTCTGGTTAATTGTGTGTCTGCTACAGCTTTCTGGTAGGTGAGGAGCTGTTCGTCGTGATGGAGTACTTGGCTGGCGGCTCGCTCACGGATGTCGTAACTGAGACGTGCATGGACGAGGCTCAGATCGCTGCTGTGTGCCGAGAGGTGCGTTGCCAAATTTGCTACTTTAGGTTTAGGGGGAAAGCCTGATGATTAATGCACAACTGAACGGTGTTCTAAATTAAGGGTATATGTTAACAGGAAGTAACCAAGTCGCTTAACTAATGAACTTCCTCTGTTATCTCACAGTGTTTGCAAGCACTGGAGTTTCTGCACGCTAATCAGGTCATTCATCGAGACATCAAGAGTGACAACGTGCTTCTGGGAATGGACGGTTCTGTCAAGCTCAGTATGTTCTCCCTTCTGTATGCTAGCACTCTGGTTTTTACCACATTAAACATGAAGTTCAGTTAGATCACAGAACAAAGATGCTGATTATGGAGGAAACTCGCTGAAAGGTGTCTTCACACCTGGTTCTCTTAGACTCATAAAGTGTCATGTTTGGGTTGTTTTGCAGCTCGTTCTGAACAGTAGAGCTCTTCTGAGCCTAAACTAGATGACTAAAGAAACTGCAAACAGACTGTTCTCTATTGATGTGCAAACAGACCAATGATAGACGTTCATGTCACAGCCAGCTTCATCATCTCAACATTTCTTTGGAAGTTTTTCACCCTGCATATGAAGTGTGAGGCAAACTAGCCTAAAATATAAGGGCCTATGATTTCCTCGATGAAGACGAAATACAAAGCTTAATGCTAAATCACTGAAGTAACCTTTTAATGGATTTTGCTCCTTAAATTAAGTCCTTAAAGGGTTAGTTCACCCAAAAATGAAATGTCTGTCATTAACTCCTCCCCCTAATGTCGTTCTACACCCGTAAGACCTCCGTTCATCTTCACACACAGTTTAAGATATTTATGTTTAGTCCGAGAGCTTTTATGTTCCTTCAATGAAAGTCTATGCACACTATACTGTCAATGTCCAGAAAGGGAATAAAAACATAATCAAAGTAGTCATTATGAGACATCAGTGGGTTAATTAGAGTCTCTTGAAGTATCCAAAATACATTTGGGTCCAAAAATAACAAAAACTACGACTTTATTCAGCATTGTCTTCTCTTCCACGTTTGTGTTCAATCCTCAAATAAAGATTCAAACGGTTATGAATCAGCGAATCGATTCATGATTCAGATGCATGTCTAGCTGCTGAAATCACGTGAGATTATCGATTCGAATCATTGATCGATTCGCTGATTCATAACCGTTTGAATCTTTATTTGAGGATTTCCTCACAAAGTCTCATATGGACGACTTTGATGATGTTTTTATTCCCTTTCTGGACATGGACAGTATAGTGTGCCTACACTTGCATACGCTCTCGGACTAAATATAAAATATCTTAAACTGTGTGTGAAGATGAACGGAGGTCTTACAGGTGTGGAACGACATTAGGGAGAGGAGTTGATAATCAATTTCATTTTTGGGTGAACTGACTCTTTAAGACCTTAAGTCATGAATGAAATGAACCGCCTCTAATCGTTCTTTTGTCTCCTTTGCAGCGGACTTTGGATTTTGTGCCCAAATCACTCCTGAACAGAGTAAGAGGAGCACTATGGTGGGAACGCCATATTGGATGGCTCCGGAGGTCGTGACGCGCAAAGCCTACGGACCCAAAGTCGACATTTGGTCCCTGGGCATCATGGCCATCGAGATGGTGGAGGGAGAACCACCGTACCTCAATGAGAATCCACTGAGGGTATGTTGGCTAGTGTTGTAGTCAAGACCACCTTGACCAAGACCAACCGAGACCAAGACCAGGGGCTAGTTGCATAAACTTAGCCACTGTGTTAAGGCTGTGTCTTAAGCACTAATTTGTCC
Organism: Pseudorasbora parva; assembly: GCF_024679245.1. Classification (NCBI taxonomy): domain Eukaryota; kingdom Metazoa; phylum Chordata; class Actinopteri; order Cypriniformes; family Gobionidae; genus Pseudorasbora; species Pseudorasbora parva. The sequence continues at coordinate 3,624,458 of NC_090185.1, read as the reverse complement.
AATTAGCAATTAGTCAAAATGTAGCCAGTCTTACTTTTCTAATTCAAATTGAATCGATCTACCATTTTATGTAACTGATTTTAAAAAGTTAGGACCAGTCTTAAAGAAAATTAGATGACTTACTTTTAAGACTAGTCTAAGTGGTTTATTCAACCGGCCTCAGTTTGTGCTGAGACCAAGAGAAGAGCAAGACCAAGGCAGGGCGAGATCGAGTCAAGACCAGACCAGACCAGAGCAGACCAGCACTCCTTAAATGAATCTAAAAGATCCATAACAAGCCCTTCTGTCTGAAAAATTACTTATATTTAATGAATAAATGTAATTAGAATAGTAAGGCGCTACAGCGCTGTTTCCAATCATCACTGACAATAAGTTGCATCTGAATTGGTACAATTACACCATCAGAAATTAATTAAGATTAATTTAACATTAAAATAATTTAACAATCACGGAATAATTTATTCAACCGATTTGTTCAAACCAACTGATTTAGCAACGAAACGTTACCGAATTAGCAAAGACACAGTTTGTAATTTAATATTAACTTCTTGTTTATTGAACGTTTTAAATAAATCGATATAATTTGCAATCATGCTTATATTCATGAAAACAGCTCTCTTGCTCTTGTGTTATGGCTTAATTATATTCTATGTTATATAAATAAACTAAATCTCAGAATTTTTTGCCGTTTATATAAATTTTGGGCATTTTTGAGACAATGCTGCGCTGATTTTGAACCCGGCAGCACATAAACAAAAGAAATCACATTACAAAGAAGTTATTGATTGCATTTTAAGTATATGTTTTATATCAAATCACATTAATGAAGTTAAATCAGACAATGCACCAGCAATTTAGTGATATCCCAGCTGTTGTGGTCTTGACTGGTCTTGAGATAAAATCGCGAGTCCTCTAAGACCGAGACAAGAGCGAGTACAAATGAGGTTGAGGCCGAGACTAGACCAAGACCTTCAAAAAATGGTCTTTAAGGGTTAGTTCACCCAAAAATGAAAATGATTTCATTAATTACTCCCCCTCATGTCCTTGGACACCCGTCAGACCTTCGTTCATCTTCAGAACACAAATGAAGATATTTTAGTGTAAAGCTGAGAAAGGCTTCAGAAAGGTCTCCATTGGCATTCAGTCCATTCCCACTCGCAAGACCCATAAAGGCCCTAAACACATCGACACAAAGCCCATCTCACTACAGCGGCTGGACAATAATATTACAATGAGACGAAAATAGTTATTGTGTGCACAAAAATCAAAATAACGACTTTATCGTGTCAAATGTACTGAATGCCAATGGAGGCCTATTGAAGCCTTTCAACAAAAATATCTTCATTTGTGTTCTGAAGATGAACGAAGATCTTACGGGTGTCCAACGACATGAGGGCGAGTAATTAATGAAATCATTTAAATTTTTGGGTGAACTAACCCTTTAAGACCAAGACCGGTCTCGAGTACTACAACACTAATGTTGGCGTCATTGATTTTCCAACAAGTTGTTCGAGGGTCTGTTGACAATGCAACTAAAATCTCAAACTCTTTCTTCCTCAGGCACTCTACCTGATTGCCACCAATGGGACTCCAGAGTTGCAGAGTCCTGAAAAGTTGTCGCCCATCTTCCGAGACTTCCTAGGTCGCTGTCTGGAAATGGACGTGGAGAAGAGGGGTGGAAGCAAAGAGCTTTTGCAGGTAATCGCACTAGCGATTTAAAGAGATGGTTCACCAAAAAAAGAAAATTCTGTCATCCTTTACTCTCCCTCATGTTGTTCCAAACATGTATGAGTTTCTTTCTTCTGCTGAACACAAAATAAGATATTTGGAAGAATGTTTATAACCAAGCAGAGAGAACAACCATTCACTACCATAGTATTTTCCCCCTACTATGGAAGTGAATGATTGTTCTATCGGCTTTGTTACAAACATTCTTCCAAATATCTTTGTTTGTGTTTAGCAGAAGAAAGAAACTCATACAGGCTTTGAACAACATGAGGGTGAGTAAATGATGACAGAATTTTCTTTTTTGGGTGAACTATCCCTTTAAAGTGTTAATTTACCCAAAAATGAAATGTCTGTCATTAACTCCTCCCCCCCCGAATCATGAATCGATTCACTGATTCATAACCGTTTGAATCTTTATTTGAGGATTGAACACAAACGCGGAAGAGAAGACAATGCTGAATAAAGTCCTAGTTTTTGTTATTTTTGGACCAAAATTTATTTTCGATGCTTCAAGATAGGGATGGCGAAAACTAAACATTTTCTTTTACCTGACCACCGAGCCTTATTAGCCGGTTGAAACCGGTTAACCGATTAGTTTAAAATATGCTGCGCTATTTGAAATAACAGCCGCGAGCCGCACCTGCAATCTCGCAACTGTCGCATCTCTCTATGATCTCTCTGCCTTTTTTAAAATCCTCTACAGCTCGGAACATGAGTCCCGCAGACGCGGCGCCGAGGAGCTTGTTTGTAATCGGAGGACAATGGCTCCTTAGTTTCGAAATGGTTTGGGTGATCGCGTTGAAAATAAAGGCATTTGTCTAGCCTTAGAAGCTCATTTGAAACATTGCCGCGGCTCGTTTAAGAAAATGACAGCTCCGAAGAGACGCCACTTTAGTTCTAGGTAGTGCTAACGATAATAAAGAAAGATGATGATCAACACCGTATGTGTTACCACTGAAATGTAGATGTAATATATTTCCAAATGTAAGCCCATCTTAAGCGGAATGACGCTTCATCCTGTCGTCTGCCCGGGCTCTAACCTCGAGGGTTTTAGCCGGTTTACTTTTAGCAAACCATGTGAGCGCGCAAACCCAAACGCTGTGACCTCGCGCCAAATGTTTTTTATTGGTTTATTAAGTACAAACAGGCGAGTTATGAAAAATTGAGTGTGAGGGATTTGTTCACTTCACACTAAAAGTTTTTAGAATGAGACGGCTAACTGTAGCAGCGTTTAGTCCACTGTCTATAATAGCCTAATTTAGAGATCACTTTTTTTTTTAACCGACAACTTTGATCGGTTAACGTTGATACGGTCAACCATCGGCCAAATCGGTTAACATCCCTACTTCAAGAGACTCTAATTAACCCACGGATGTCTCATATGGACTACTGTGATGATGTTTTTATTCCCTTTCTGGACATGGACAGTATAGTGTGCATACACTCGCATACGCTCTCGGACTAAATATAAAATATCTTAAACTGTGTGTGAAGATGAACGGAGGTCTTACGGGTGTGGAGCGACATTAGGGAGAGGAGTTAATGACAGACAGTTCATTTTTGGGTGAACGAACCCTTTAATGAATAGCATGACTTGTGTGAACTTGTTTATTAATCAAACCTGTCGTCTTCAGCACCCCTTCCTGAAGTTGGCCAAACCTCTCTCGAGTCTCACTCCTCTCATTTTGGCTGCCAAGGACGCCATGAAGAACAACCGCTAGCCTCTCGCGCCGAACGAGCTGTGCCCGCTAGCGCAGCGGATTGCTGAACACTCTCGAAATCTGTGCCAGGTGTTTTTACCAGTGTGTCAACAACATATCAATGTTGCCAAAAAAGAAACTCCAAGCATTTCATTTGGGTCTTCGCCTGTTTTTAAACCTGTATTGGCCGCTGTGGTATTGGGGGCAATTAGATGTCCTCCTGCTCTCATTAGATTCTTGTGGGACTTTGTCTGTGTTTTATGTATGAACTCTTCCACTCTTTGGCTTCTTATAGACCTCGTATGCTCCATAGTTGATGACCAAAGTCAATTATGGTGATTTCTGTAGCCCGAATCATGACTGAAAACTGTGTAGCCTACTCCTGTTCTTGACCTCGAAGGGAAGGAGCACCTTACTGATACACGCCAACTGCGAGCAGTGAATGATTTTTTGTAGTCACTCGTGCCTTTGTTGTTATTCCAGCAAACACCTTTATACTTTATCTAAAGAGGCAGATTTTTGCCATTGAACTTCCTCTAACCTGAGACAAAACTTTCATGTGATGAAATGTGTAAATGACATACTTCGAAGAAGCGTAGCATTAGTTAACCGAAAGCAGGACACGTAGATGTGTATGTTTGTGTACATGAACACTTTTCTTGTTGTTTTAGTAACTAACAGTTTATTATGAAGTAAATGCAGTTGTCGATAAGTCATGATGTAAGAATTGATAACTATTTTTATGCCTTTCAGTCACTTGTTTTGCAAGTAAAAGCCGGATTCCTGCAAATTCTGTGAACAATACAGTCATTGCAACATTGTGTACATCTCTTGTTCTTCATTAAAAGAGGACTTGAAACTTGAGATTAGAATAAACTCTCTCTAGGGAACTTTTATAGTCTGTTTAAACCTTCTCCTGATTTAATGGGGTCATTTCTGTCATGCAGCACCATTTGAGCCTATGTGAATATGAACTAAATTAATGTGTTGAAATGTAAGGATTTTTTCTTTAAAAGGGTTTAGTAGCCTTTCACGAATGTTACGGTTAAGCGTAAGCACCTAAAACTTAATCTAATTATGGATTTATAATTATTTATACAATTATTTGCTTTTTAGGTGATTCAGAGTTAATTTGCATAGGGATGTCAACTTGAAGCATTTTTTTTACCTTTAATATTTGTCAATTACTATTTTTACATTAATTTGAATTGTTTATGTTGGTGGACTTTTTTTTAAATTTATTTATTATTATTTGTTTTCTTTTACTAATTTCACAAGTCATAAGGAAATCCCTAAAATCAACACTTTCTGCAGGTTGATATTAGATAGGACCTAACTTTTGTTAGTTTAAAAACATCTGCCCAAAGCAAAAATTATTGTAAATTCGCTTTTATGTTCACTTAAAAGTTTAGCATTTTTTAGGATTTTCTCATTTATAAATATTTAAATACATTTGTACCCACTTTATTAAAACATGATAGGTCATAAAAAGGTATAGTTGAAATAATGATAATAGTTAATAATCCATTCCTTTATTAAGTCACGTTTCCTTTATTACGTGACATAAGTTAAGTTACTTTTAATCATTTTACACTTGGAAAAAAAAACGACATCATGTTTGATGTAACTTAGGTTTTGGGGGCGCTACGTTCAATTTAATTTTCTTTGCCGCCGCAAAAATTCAAACCTCAACGGTCGAGCAAAGCAGTCAGGACATCATCACGACGACCAGCGAAGACGAGGAAAATCATCGATTATTTCTGTTTAAAGTTGTCCATTTTCATCTCGAATTCACTTCTGAATGAAACACGAAGGTTATTTAAGTAATTTGGCGTCAAAATCAGCATTTGATCACGGGTGGTCCTTGTGGTGAGTACCTGAGAATGTTCTGTGGTCGACACCTGAAGTGGCAAAGTATTCGTAGTAGTTAAAGGGGTTTCTGTGAAACAAAGTTTCTTTATCCATAAGATTTTCATCTTAATTTCATAACAACGTCGGTCAGTTTTGACTCGATCAAGTGCGTAGGCAAAAAGACGCGGCCTTGTTGTCGTGACTACTTTTTAATAGAATTGTAACGATAGTCCTTAATCTTGTTCATGAGAGCTTCTTTAATAAAGTCTTTATTCAAACGATAATGTTCTTTTATTAAGTTACGCTTTTTTGACTTGTTTAAATCGACGTTTCTTTATTAACACTGGTTAGCGAGCCAGCGCCATCTTAAGGTAAGTTAAGTCTCATTTAGGCCCTCTTTCAACTAAATTAGTGAAATAACAACAAAAAGCGATTTTTGTTTTATGTAACGTAAATGTATGAGTTTTTAACTTGGGTGTCTTGATAATATTGATCAAATTAGCCGAAGTGCCGTTTCCAGCACACAATAACGTATATATCAACCGAAACTTTGCGTAAATTACGTGTTTTTTTGTTGTTGTTGTTTTGTTTTTATACTAAATATAGTATTGCTTTATTATTATTATAGCAGCAGGCTTTCTTATTAGCATTGATACATTTTTAAAACTTAAGTTTCCTCAGTAGATCCAATTGCAAACGTTGATCCCTAGATTTTGAGCTGTCAAATCCTTGGTCCATTCATATTGAGTGAAAAATGTATAACTGTTGACATTTAATTATGTAAAATCGAAGTAAAAAAATAACCTTAATCCAATAGAAATCTGCAATGTGCATTGGAATATAAATCGCTGGGTTGGAGCGCCACCTAATGGTTGCGCCTCCAAACATCAAAGCGCCACCAAACTCCAGAAATATTTATTTGTAAAAAATCTTGACTTGTTACAAACCGTTTTAAGAACTTTATAGGTCTAAGACTCCGGTGTTTAAGGTCAGTAGGGCCATTATGCTATTATTTTCAAGTTGCATTCATGTATTCTTTCTCTTCTCAAAGTGGAAACATCCTGTTGTGACATTGAGACTCTGGACTGCAGGTGAGTATTTTAGGGTTAGTCCTCTTGCTTAACTGTTTACTAGTGAGATTTATAGTGGTGGATAAATGCAACAGGGAACATGTTATTTGTAGTGCAATACCGAAAGTGTGACGGCACAAAATGTTCCGAGCACGAAACACCATCATGCAAGCATTGGTGGTTCAGTGGTAGAATTCTCGCCTGCCACGCGGGAGGCCCGGGTTCGATTCCCGGCCAATGCAGCAGCTTCTTTTAGAGATCTTTTACACATTTAAAAACAATGCTTAAAAAAAAATTGTGTTAGTGTTTTTTAATTGTTTATTAATTCACATAACATATCACTGTATTGCACAAATATTGCATTTACTGTATTTCCAGCAATTTCTTGCACACATTTGATGTCCAACAACAAATCGTGATATATAGTGTGATAATTTCTATTTCAGACCCTGCATAGAAATAACGAGGGCTGAAACGCAAGAGCTTCAGATCAGGAGAGCTTAATATAAGAAGTGCTGCAATACAACGTTACGGTAAGATTTGAGTTAAAACAGATTATGGTGTACCTACAACACAGCAAAACCTTATCAAAAAAATTAAGGTTTTGCCCCCCTTTTTTTAATATCAAAACATTACAAAATCTTAAACAGGTCATAGTTAGACATTGAAGGCAGTAATAGGGGTTGTTGCAACAAATGGGCTTTGTGCTCCTCTGACAACCACTCCTCGTTAGTATAGTGGTAAGTATCCCCGCCTGTCACGCGGGAGACCGGGGTTCGATTCCCCGACGGGGAGAAAACACTTTTTCTCCTTGTGTGTTCACTGGATAACTCTTATTATATCCCTTTTCTATATATAAACCTATGATCACTGAAAAACTACCATTTGTTTGAATTTTTTTTATTAAATAAGGCTCTACATAGCGGCCATTTTGGGCGAATTTACTCCTGAAAATTACGTGCGACTGAGAAAATATTTAGGCGCACCGGTGCGAGTGACCCGATCGATTCTCATGAATGGATGTGTAATACACAGAAAAAAATGGTTTGTCATGGGAATCTTTGATCAAAATCTGAAAAGTAACTTCGTTTAAATGTCGTTCCTTGGGTTTGAATATTTTTAACCACTCTCGTCCAACCGTTAGTCTGCTACGAGCGAGAGATGGAGAGGATGAGCGATGAAGTAAAGCCGTGCCCTCTATTATTCAAGATACAGTTTCACTTGGGAATATGTCACAGCACTAAAATAAAATCGGTTGCAACTTCCGGTCCCTTTGGGATATTAATGACATCCCATTCTTAATCCGTAGGGTTAATTATGGAGTTGGCCCACCCTTTGCAGCTATAACCGCTTCATTTCTTCTGGAAAGGCTTTGCACAAGGTTTAGGAATACATTCGGAATAAAAACTACAACTCCCCAAAGTGCATCAACACTGAGAAACTGTTAGGCTATGTTTCCGACTGCAGTCAACTGCTTTCCATGCCTTCAGTCAGCAGAGCAAGTGCAAAAACGTGTGCGACGGACGGACTACACTTCAGACAACGATTATTTACAAGGTGAAACGGCTGTGACGCAGTCATGCGCACTTACAGACGCCTCACGCTGATGATCTGCAGCCAAATCAAAACTAACTGGAAATACCACATTTAGATTATCATAAACAAGATCAGAAATTAACGGATGCTTGGGGCAAAAATGCCATCAAAAATAATTTATTTATTATACATTTAAAAAGCCCTTGAGTTTAATCTTTATCACACATGCTGTTTAAAAAAATTATAAATGTATATAATGAGCGGTTATTTTGTCGAAACCATGTTTTTGTCTTATCCTAAATCACTATGGTACATCAAATAACTGTTTATATTCCCGCTGCGGATCAGCACCATATCTGCGCGACTCGACACAAACAGAGAGTAGTAGATCCGGCTGCAATGTTCTTCCGCGAGACGCATGCGGTTCTGTTTATGAAGCGTCAAAAGTTAAGGTTTGCTATTGATATAAGTATTGGCATGATTGCATATGTGATACTGATCTTGTACAAAAGTCCAATAGACAAGTTATAAAGTAACAACATTTTAGCCACAACACTGTCTATTGCGTAAAAAGTCAAAGCCACACCAGAACTGGGGCTAGTTGCATAAACTTAGCCACTATGTTAAGATTGTGTCTTACACCTGAAAGTCCGCACCAAGGTCCGAACCAAAGTTTGTGTTTGGACATTTGGTTCTTTTTGGTTTGCTTTCACATTGCAGTTATGTCAGCGCACCAAAGAACTTTACACTCGCACTGGCGTCCTGTCGTCTTCATCTATGTGTGGGCTGCATCTTAACATTGATTGGTTTGTTAGCGGACGTGGGTCTGACGTCAGTGTGTTGTCAATTCAGCGGCTAACTTTGACAAGAATGAATGAACAGACACATCGTTGCCAATACTCTTAATATTATGGGATTACTATCTGCAGCACCAACTATACTCGAGGCAAATCCACCAAATGAACGTCCCCGTTATGCAAACATTCTATCGGCGCCGACAGGAAAGGAGGAGCTCCTAGAAGATAGGCTTTTTAGCCAAACAATGCATTTTATTTTATAGTTATGTTTAAATATTATAATGTTATTTTTAAATTTCATCTAGTCTATATTGATTATGAAACGTGCACAGATGTGCAATATATGCCAAAGACATCGAGTCAGAAATGATTTTGACCACTTCATTAAGATCTGTTTTGTAGAAAGGTTTGTATTTTGTATCTTAATTTTAATAAATGTTTCATCGTTTGCCTGTATTTAATAAATTAGCTTAAATAAATAATATAGCAGACATCCCGTGACGGAGCGATCATTTGCGTTGCACATGAACTGGAGCGGTCTCATAAATTAACCGAAAGTCATATAGTCAAGCAGAGCACGCTGTTCACGCGAGCTGACATGGCTACACAAGCGGTTCTGGATAAAATGCTGCGCGCTCCATCACTGCATGTGCTATGCGTTTAATCTGTGTTTTTTCACTAATCCTACACCAGAACTTCCTGTAAATGGTCCCAAAGTCCGAACTATACAGAAAATGCTTTCACACAAGAAACGAACCGAACCTTTGTTGTGTTTGGTCCGGACCGAGACTACCTCTTTTCGTCGGGCCAAATTTCGTCTGTTTTGTCCGGACCATGGTCCGAGGGAGGTTTCACACCTGTAATTTTGGTTCGTACCAAACTGAAAAGTCCGAAAATCCGTACCAAACAAGGTAGGTGTGAAAGCACCCTTAAGCACATATTTGTCCAATTAGCAATTAGTCAAAATGTAATCAGTCTTAATTTTCTAATTTGAATTAAACCAATCTACCATTTTAAGTAACTAATTTTAAAAAGTTAGGACCAGTCTTAAAGAACAAAATTTGATGACTTACTTTTAAGACTACTAAGTGGTTTATGCAACCGGCTCCTGATGCGCATCTCCAAGCCATTCAATTAAAGTGTTTTGAACTATTGACTGAATGAATTCCCGCCACCTACTGGCGGTAGTTCATATTTTTACTTAAAAATATTTTTTTATAAAAAATATAAAACTTTTAAAGTTTAAATTTTAGGCTACATATTTCTAGTTACAAAAACTTACATTTTAAAAACAACTTTTCTATTTTCATTTAAGAAATTGACAGGTGATGCAAACATTTTAATAAGATTAGAAAACTGCTTTTATGATGGTAAAAATGCCCCTGGACATTTATTTAAAGGACAAATATCGTCCTGTAATGGAAAAGTTATAATTGAAATGTGTTTGATGGATTAGAAAGTGCTCCTAAATTTTTGAATGTGCCCCTAAAATTTTTATTTTATTTTAAAATGTTTAATATTAAATTACAAAAAGGTTTTCCTTCTGTTATACTTTAATTGTTTTTTTATTATTTTGCATTTCTTTGTTGTCCGACTGACTTTAAAGACTAAATGGGGAAAAAAAATTAGGACATTTTACACAACCACACTACTGTTATTTTTCAGGACTGAATTCTGAGCTTGTTCTCCCAGGCCGGTTAGCTCAGTTGGTTAGAGCGTGGTGCTAATAACGCCAAGGTCGCGGGTTCGATCCCCGTACTGGCCAGCTCTTTTGTCTCTGCCTCTACAGGATGCGACATTAAGTATGCACTCCAAAAAATGCTCCTCTTAATTTTTCCCCAGAAAACAAGCAAAATTATCTGTCAATGGGGTGAGAAAAATAATGTTAATTCTGTTTGTGACGGAAACAAGATTTCAATCAGAAACAAGATTATTTTTATCACCCCATTGGCAGATCATTTTAAGCAAAAACTGTTAAACAAAATAAGAAAAAATATCTCATGTCGTTTTACTGATCTAGTAAATGCATCTTGATTTAAGAATTGTTAGATATTTAGACTGGAAACAAGACAAAATTACTAATTAGGTAAGAGACCCACTAGGGGGCGGCGTTAATCAGTAAACTTGAGATTAAAAAAAGCCAAAGCCTTCAGTAGAAATGTCTTAATTTCACTTGTAATTTCCACACACTTGGAACATCAAAACATCAATTGAATGTCATTCCTTCTGCAAAAGGAAAATTTTTGCCCCGTGTGAGGCTCGAACTCACGACCTTCAGATTATGAGACTGACGCGCTGCCTACTGCGCCAACGAGGCCTGATGTCCCAGAGTGCAATAGCTCCTCTTGTTACACAACGTACCGTTTTTCCTGTTTTTCCTAACTAAATCAGCTAAGGTTGAGTGTGCATTTCAGTTACATTTGTACTTGATTATCTAAGTGTGTACATCTACTACAATCCCTAAACACATCTTTAGTATTTTTTTCTTGTTTCCAGTCCAAATATGCATTTACTAGATAAGTAAAATGACATAAGATACTTTTTTCTGGGGGGGAAATATCAAAAATGAAGTGAGTTTTTGCTTAAAGCAAGCAAAATGATCTGCCAATGGAGTTAGAAAAACAATCTTATTTCTGTTTGGGACGGAGGCAAGAAACAAGATTTCAATCAGAAATAAGATTATTTTTCTCACCCCATTGTCAGATCATTTAGCCTGTTTTAAGCAAAAACTCACTTCCTTTTCATTTCCTTTTGAAAAATATCTTATGTCGTTTTACTGATCTAGTAAATGCATCTTGATTTAAGAATTGTTAGATATTTAGACTAGAAACAAGACGAAAATACTAAGTAAGAAGAGTGTTTTTTGAACAATAGACCAGTTTAATCAGTGAGATCCACTAGAGGGAGCCAAAGCGAGCCACGATCAAAGGTGGCCTTGAATAGGTCAGTGTGTTTTTCAACCTAAGGTTTGTGTCAAAATCCCTCTTTGATAAGAACACGGCACCTCCGCGTGCCACGTTATCACATGCTGTAAGCAAATACAGCGTTGCTGAGCTCGTGTCTTTCTTTCTGTTCAGCACAGCTAGCTGAACGCTCCTCCATTTGGACATCATGTCAGGGCTCAATGCTTCGCTGGGCTACTTCTTAACTATAGTAGGTGTGAGTGCGATAGGAAGGGCGTTGTTCGCCCGCTGGAGGCCGCGATGGACTTTCCTAACCGAGTTTATCGCCGCCTTCGCGCTCGCCGCATGTCGACTCGAAGTTGACACGATTGCGGAGGTCGGTCAGTGGGCCGGTGCGCTTGGGCCTGACGTGGCCATCACTATGCTTTTCCTATCCATCACCATTCATGCCATCATCATGCAAGGCGTAAGTGGCAATCCGTCGGTGACCTTAATGGGAGTCCTCCAGAAAGACGTCGGCGCGGTGGCAGGCGTCCTCAGCATTTCGGCGCAGTTACTCGGTGCCTACGTAGCGCTCATAGTTGCCGGAAAGTACTGGGAAATGGAGCTCACCGACATGCACATGATCAAGAATTTGATGATGGCCGAATGTAGCACGTCGTTGCGGGTCCAGCCGCTAAAGGGAATGTTGGCCGAAGCCCTCGGCGCCGTGACCTTTCACCTGGTTTACCTCCTCCTGAAAAGCCGCTCGCAGCTGCTGAGGATTCCCATATTTGCTCTTCTGCTGACATACATTGCCTACGCAGGTGAGTTTGAGTTGTCATAAAGAAATTACAATACATTTAAAGATTGTGAAATTGAAATCAGGGGTTTTTAAACTTCATGATGCCCAAATATGATGACCCTTTTATGAGGGACCCCCATTCCTAAAATCCATCTGTATATTTGTTTGTGTGAAACACTTTTAAACTGTTATAGTAAATAGACATTATAAATACAACATATTTTTTCCAAACTTAAATTGGCTATACTTAAGGTCGGATATAAACCCGAAGATACAATTTATTTTTCAATTAAAAAAAATATTTAAGCAACTCACAATAAATGTATGTAAGCTGCATTGAGAACACTGCCTTACAATACAACCCCAGTGAGTGAGCAAAATAAAGGGGACTATAGTGAGAGAAACTCACTAGAAAGCAACAAAGCAAACACACAATTCTGGAAAGTGTACATCAAGAAGGGAGAGAAACCGAAGCAGTTAGAATGTTTGGTAGACTTTAACCATGTTTGCTTTGTCTTTTTATTCTCTGAAATGTTCTGGGCACCCCTTAGATCCTTCTGGAGGACCCCAGTTTGAAAACCCCTGCATTAAATCATAGATGCAAACTCCTCACTTTTAGGTGAGAATTCACCTTTTTGAGATCAAAATAGGTCACCTACGAGATTTGCGTAGATCCAATGTGGCAAATCTTTTTTTCTCGTTTTGTCAAGTGATATTACAAGGTAATAGAATTTTTTTTAATGTATATAAATGCGCCAAAGAAAAACAGGCTGGGCTGAGGCGTGCAGAAAACGAAGGAAGCAGGCCCTTGATATTCTGGTGGCTAAACATCAGAAGAAATAGGGTTTAACTTACGAGGTGGTGTACAAAGTATCCCGTATTAATGCATTTGTTTTAAGTTTTGAGTTTTGAGAGTTAATAATGAAGATAAAATGATTTTTAACATACCTTTTATCTAGTTTTTGTCTTCTTGTTTTTGTTTTATTTATGTATTCAGCTCCCACATCTATTAAATCCTTTTTTTGTGTGTTTTATAAAGGGTTGTTTTGCCCTACATAAGACAAAAACAAAAACGTTTTTACCTCTTACCTGTTAGAAAAAGTGTAAAGATACTTAATAGTGTATAAAAATGAGCATGAAAAGTGTGTGTGTGTGTGTGTATATATATATATATATATATATATATATATATATATATATATATATATATATATAGTCACAGAACCTAATGTTAATATTAATTAATAACTATTTTATATATATATATATATATATATATATATATATATATATATATATATATATATATATATATATATATAAAATAGTTATTAATTAATATTAACATTAGGTTCTGTGACCTCGGAGAATGTTTTCTTAATCCACACAATTTTCTCACCTTTTTTACCCTTAACCTCGTTTGCATCGCTGATTAAATACAAATTGTAGATTGTATATATTAATATTATATTGTATACATTAAACTGAAATGTATATATTAAACTAAAAATTGTTGATTTAAAATGCATATAAAAATAATGACTTAACATTTTAGATGTATATTTTACACAAGGATTAGATTTAAAATACATATATTAAATAAGGATTATATATTTAAAATGCGTATACTGAATAAAGATTTTAGATTTAAAATAAATATATTAAATTAGGATTATATATTTAAAATGCATGTACTAAATAAAGATTGTTGATTTAAAAAATACATTTAGTATTTCAAATGCATTTGTTAAATAAAAAATGTAGATTTTAATTGCACATATTAATTGAATTTTTTTTACTTCAAATGACTATATTAATGACTGCAATTAAAATGTTGGATGGTAGATTTCACATGCACTTATTAAATTAAAACTTGTATATTCTAAAAAAGGTTTATGTATTTAAAATGCATTAATTAAATAAAAAAAATTGCAGTATCAATTGCATGTATTAAATAAGAATTATGTATTTAATATGCATATATTAAACATAGATTGTAGATTTAAAATACATATATCGAGTAAGTATTGTATATTTCAAATACATTTATTCAATTAAAGATTTTGATTTTAAATGCACATTAAATTTAAAATTGTAGATTGCAAATGCTTATATTAAATGAATGCAATTAAAATGCATATTGAATAAGGATTATGTATTTAAAATGCATATTAATTGTTGTATACTTAAAATGCATATATTAAATAAATATTATGTATTTAAAATACATATATTTAATACAGATGGTATATTTAAAATGCAAATGTTTAATAAGGATTTTAGATTTCAAATGCATATATGAAATCAAAATTTTAGATATAACATGCATATATTAAATAAAGATTACAGTCAAAACAAAAATTATTCACACACTGACACCATTCATTTATGTGAGGATATCAAAATAAAGTAAACTGTGACATTACATCCAAATATTCTTCATTCAGTGAATTATCAGTAAAAATGATAAATTTGGGACCATATTCTGACACAGTTTAACTCTTGAGTTCTTGTCACATTTTATTACCGTTTTCTAAACGATAGCAAATAAATTGATAAGGTGAGAAATGTTTAAGGTGTCTGAATAAATTTTGCTTTGACTATTTAAAATGCATATATTGAATAAGGTGCATAGATTTAAAATGCAAACTGTATATTAAAGATTTTAAAATTGCATACCAAATAAATGGCATCTTTTAAAATTAGTCCTTTAAAACAACAGTCTGTGTTACTCTGGAACATCTTGATTGGCAATGATTTGGTGAAGTATTATTTTAAACGCTTTAATTTCTCTGTCACACCAGGAAACAATTACACATCTGGATATGTGAATCCATCCCTCGCTTACGCGCTAACATTCACCTGTCCTGGACACACTTTCCTAGCATATTCTCTCGTCTACTGGCTCGGGCCTCTTATCGGTAAGTCCTTATGAATGTCCAAATGTTCATTAATACCAAGTTTTTAGACATGTAGAATTATTCTGTTCAAACACTTACACCATGTATTTTTCAGGCATGATTCTTGCGCTCTTCCTGTATTTGGGAAACATCCCACTGCTGTTCAGCAGGAATCTACTTTACTCCAAGAAGGCACGTTTCCGTGTACCCAAAGGGAAAACTTCTGAAGACAAGACGAACTGAGACGACTGACAGACTTACAAACCAGCAATGATATGGTCGCTTTGTAAATCATATTTTACTGTCAGATAGCATATGGTTAAATGTGAAGTCTGTTTGATTGGTTTAAGGGGCAGGCAGCTGCAAAAAAACCTTTTAAGTTACCAAAACACTTTGTTTATTACATCAGTCGTCTACTTTAATCTATCCTGTTACATTAAATGTTGAGTTTGTTATACATTTGTCAGATGTGAAATTTCTACTGACATCTAAGCCGGCTTAAATAATATCCTCCTGGGATTTTGGCGAGCCGAACCGCTGATTTAGTCCCTTTTAGGGGTCTTGAGAGAGGAAATGTCATTGTGGCCAATGGAGGCGTTTCTGAGCCATCGGATTTCAACATAAATATCTTCATCTGTGTCTGAAGATTGTCTTTACGGGTGTCGAACGGCATGAGGGTAAGTAATTAATGACAGAAATTTTATTTTTGGGTGAACTAACCCTTAAATGTCAGCCGTTTTTAAAGACCAAGGAGTTGTTGTCCTTAATTCTGCATATCTGGGTTTTCTAAAACGCAACTCCACTCTGGTGTTTTACCACAGGACAGCAAATGCAAGTTAATTGTGCAAAGTAACATATTTGAGCAACTGTGAAAATTAATAGCACATAACTGGCACAATAGCGGTATAAACAGGCATATCTATTGGTACAATTTGCGTCACAAGACTAAACATGCGTCAACGTTTTCAAATACCTCCATCTTCACAGTCCATACTACGACTCAGACATCGTTTTCAAATACCTCCATCTTCACAGTCCATACTACGACTCAGACATCGTTTTCAAATACCTCCATCTTCACAGTCCATACTACGACTCAGACATCGTTTTCAAATACCTCCATCTTCACAATCCACACTACGACGCAAAGAGAGTTTTCAAATACCTCCATCTTCACAATCCACATTATGACGCAAAGGCATCGTTTTCAAATACCTCCATCTTCACAGTCCAGACTACGACACAAAGACATTGTTTTCAAATACCTCCATCTTCACAATCCACAATATGACGCGAAGGCATCGTTTTCAAATACCTACATCTTCACAATCCACACTACGACTCAAACATCGTTTTCAAATACCTCCATCTTCACAGTCCACACTACGACTCAAACA
Source organism: Pseudorasbora parva (assembly GCF_024679245.1). Lineage (NCBI taxonomy): Eukaryota > Metazoa > Chordata > Actinopteri > Cypriniformes > Gobionidae > Pseudorasbora > Pseudorasbora parva. The sequence goes on along the minus strand of NC_090185.1, from coordinate 3,607,792 downwards.
TCGTTTTCAAATACCTCCATCTTCACAGTCCACACTACGACTCAAACATCCTTTTCAAATACCTCCATCTTCACAGTCCATACTATGACTCAAACATCGTTTTCAAATACCTCCATCTTCACAGTCCACACTACGACTCAAACATCGTTTTCAAATACCTCCATCTTCACAGTCCATACTATGACTCAAACATCGTTTTCAAATACCTCCATCTTCACAGTCCACACTACGACACAAAGACATTGTTTTCAAATACCTCCATCTTCACAATCCACAATGCGACACAAAGACATTGTTTTCAAATACCTCCATCTTCACAATCCACAATACGACGCAAAGGCATCGTTTTCAAATACCTCCATCTTCACAATCCACACTACGACGCAGACATCGTTTTCAAATACCTCCATCTTCACAGTCCACACTATGACGCAAAGACGTCGTTTTCAAAGACCTCCATCTTCACAGTCCACACTATGACGCAAAGACGTCGTTTTCAAAGACCTCCATCTTCACAATCCACAATACGACGCAAAGGCATCGTTTTCAAATACCTCCATCTTCACAATCCACAATGCGACATTGTTTTCAAATACCTCCATCTTCACAATCCACACTACGACTCAAAGACGTTGTTTTCAAAGACCTCCATCTTCACAGTCCACACTATGACACAAAGACATCGTTTTCAAAGACCTCCATCTTCACAATACGACGCAAAGGCATCGTTTTCAAATACCTCCATCTTCACAATCCACAATGCGACATTATTTTCAAATACCTCCATCTTCACAGTTCACACTACGATGCAAAGACATTGTTTTCAAATACCTCTATCTTCACAATCCACACTACAACACAAAGACATCATTTTCAAATACCTCCATCTTCACAGTCCACACTATGACTCAAAAAATCGTTGATGAAATGAGGATGCTTATAATCAAGCAGATGAGGAAGAAACATCCAAGATGAACAAAAGTAAAGCATTTAAAACTCTTCTAGAGAAAGTAAAATATAATCCTAGTGTTAAAAAAATGACTTAGTAATTGTAAGTTAATTAGTCATAAGCAGGCCCACACTGAATCTGTGCTAAGCTTATTGATGTGAAATTTTGTTTTAGTGAGAGAGTAAGTAAAATGTCTAAAAACAAAAATTGACCACAGAGGAGTTAAGGAAATTTCACTTGTCTACAAAAATATTTATTTATTTTGCTCTATTGTTGAATGATATGAAATAGTTTATTTAATGATTTTTCTACAATACAAGTTATAAAGCAATATTTTCTGTCTTTTAGTGGATGTAGCCTGCAATAAGAGAGATCAAACTTTGTTTCTATTTCAATTTGTATTGTTAACCTTAAATAAAGGTTAAGAAGTTAATATTTTATTTATAATTCTTTCAGTTCCAATATTCTTAGATCACATTTAAAACCATTCTGCATAATTTATAACAGAAAAATAACAGATTTTTAAAAAATTCAGCGCAGAAATCACAAAACAATTCCACAGATTCCGTGTGGCCCTCGTCATGAGATATCTTCTTTAGATCTAGCTGTAATAAATAAAAAAGATGGAACTGACATTTAACTCGCCATAAACAGCGAGACGAATATAAGAACTTCTGCTAAAAAAGTTGATGTGTGGTTTATAATGTCCAGCATGTTCAGTTGTGATGGTCAGAGATCCGGTTTGATTGTCCAGCTTAAGTCTGTCTCTGAATCTCCCATCAAGATCATCATCATATACAGTGAAGCTGTCGGCCATTAAATTGATTCCAGCGATTAAAGCGTTTCCAAACCTTCACAGAATCTAATCATCTTTTATTTCAGTGAGATCAGTCTCGTGACTGAATCTCCCTTTTTTACTTGCACTCGGTGAACAGAATCACTACCAAACACTTCTGAAATTTGTTTTTACAGATTAAAGCATTAAAATCTCTTGATGTTGGTTTGATAAACCTTAACTAAAATACTTTTATTTATTTAAATGTGAAATAAATAATACTCTGCAGGAGCACAAAGACAAAAGCTGATGAATGAGAAGAGAACATCTAGGTTACATATGTAACCCTCATTCCCTGAATTGATTGTTGGTGGTTGAGGAGATTCCCCCTTCTATATATAAAGCGCTTTGAGTGCCTAGAAAAACGCTATATAAATGTAACAAATTAGCCAATCTACTATGAGTATAACTGAACGAGCCAATGCACATTGGCATGCAATTATTGCACTAGGTGCTCATTCCATAGGTCAATATCGAAAACTGCAATTGCAGTTAATGGCAGAATTATCAACTTTACGTAAGTAGTGCCCCGGTCGGCACTGCGCGGACGGATCAAATGTTTTGAGGAGATTGTGCAGCTGTCAGGAGAAGGGCTGTCAGTCACTGCGCCGTTGTGGATACTGTCATTCACAATCACAGACTCTACTGTTTGAAATTATGACCGACATAAGAATGTCATCTGAACAAGTAAGTAGCTAACATCCACTTTTATTCTGACCAACTAAGGAGAAAAAAGCATTTCAATACATGATCGTTAGATTAACCATCGTTTATCATATCACGTCAAACTGCAAATTATACTTTTTCAAATTGTTAATGTTATCAGGATTGCGTGACTACATTTAATGTTTATTAGGGTCACCTGTAGTAGCCTACAGTTTCCATTTCTGTGCAGTCTAATTTCTACCCAGATAGCAGACAAACAGTGAATCAGCGTTGAATCAATGTTAATGCATCAACTAAAATATCATTGAACCAGGATTGAAATTTATCATTGATTTTTCATCAGGTTTGCACCCTGAAATAATGTTATTTCAACGATGAAAAATAGATCAAGATGGGCTTAAAATCAAGTTTTTCAACTAAAATTAAATCACTTATTTAACACTGAATCAACATTGAATCAATGTTAATGCATCCATCAAAATATCATTGAACCAGTATTTATATTTAACATTGATTTTTCATCAGGTTTACACCGTGAAATAATGTTATTTCAACGATGAAAAATAGATCAATCTTGCTTTATGTACAGCAGGATTCTATAACAGTTAATAGTCTCTTTATTTCATTCCTTTCAATCAGAGACCATATATAGCTGCAATCGATATGATTTGGTATCAAAAAGTCACTCAAAGTAAACAACATCCTTCAGTTTACATGCAAATGTATTTATTTATGCTCCCACAGTTACAACTGGAAATCTCACATTGACTTAAAACATCTGAATTTATAACACAAATGGGAAGAGCCAGGAAAAACATTACAACCTGCATCTGCAAAATGGAAGTAAATACAAATTGAAACTCGCCAAAAAAGACAGTACTGCTGAAAGAAAGAAGATAGAAGAAATAATGAAATAAACTGCATAGTGCAAACTCAGGGGGTTTCCACCATGATCAATGTCCCCAAGCCTTTCAGGGGCGTAAGGGAGCCAGTTTTGCACCGTCCCAGCAAAGATGAACTCTGATGTCTCCTTTTCATCAGCATTCACTTGTAAGGCATCTACAACAACAAGAAGTTAGTAAATATTTGGAAATGTGATTAATTATACATTACAAATGTAGGCTACTACAAAATGAAGTCAGAAGAGAGCATTATTGTATTTATTAGTAAATAAATAAAGTGTGAATGTGAAACAAGTAAATTAATGACCAAGTTGCTAAATTAATAAAAGAGGAGCTGGATAGGCTACACTGGTTTGGAAGAGATTATCCATTTACAACACAAACTGGAGTCGCAACATTTGCTAAATTTCTGCAGTTTGATATAGCTCCCTACAGAAGTTTAAGATCTCACTTTTTTTTTTTTAAACAGATAAGCTATGATTGAGTTATAAGTGGATGACCACAAGAATTAAGGACTCTGTGACATGTTATATCTCACTGCATGAGCTGTAGCTAGCAGAAAAAAAGGGGATTTGAGATGTTTTCCATGATGGAGGAGATTTTAAAACAATAATTAAAATATTAATACTTCATTCCATTGAGTTTAATTTATGGTAGGAGTTCTCATTGAGTTTAATTTATGGTAGGAGTTCTTTGTTAATCTGCAAACTCGTTGGCGGAGATTCATCCTTTAAGGTTAATAATGAATGTCCTTACATTTCACAGAAATGTACCCAATTGATTTGGATTTGCTTGAACATGTTGAATGGTGGGATGGCTAGATTGACCGTAAGCCTCACCAGAGGAGAAATAAGATGACCAAACATCAGCATTGATTCAATGTTTGTCTTTTCAACACTGAAAAGCGTGGAATTATCAACATTGATCCAATATTTTTTAGCATTGAATTTTCAACATTGGTCCAATATGTTTTTAGCATTGGATTTTCAACATTGATCCAATATTACTTAGCATTGAAATTTCAACCTCAACCAAAATTATGATTGTGATGGAATTTCAACATTGATTCAATCACAATGCTATCTGGGTAATCATCATATACCAACACATTAATGTGGAGTAGAGGTGAAGCTCCCTCTCATAGCAAGCACAAAATAACTGATGTTACCATAATGCACATAGCAAAACGAGAAAGGCACAACAAAGAAAACTCCTTAACTGCATGAATTAAGCAAACAGGTGCGCTACTGTTACATAGCCTAATTCAACCATTGAAATGTCCTACCTGTCCAGCAGAAAAAAAGCTGAAAAAAAACCTTCAAAACACGGAGTAGAAAAAAGGAGCCACCTTTAATTATCCTTGTTTTCGCATCGCACGGGTGAAGTCTCTTTTTTCACTCCAAAGTCCGAAGACTTTTGCATTTTACAACGAATGAATATCCTGTTGTCACTGGTGACTGTCGTTTGAACCTTAATGGATCCGCCATCAAATTAATACATTTAATTATATCAAGTGCTGTAAGAAAAGGCTATCTCCACTTGCAACATCCTCACATTCAACATCCTTACATAGCCTGCTAACCGGGACTCCTTCTTTATGTGTACAGATGTGACGTAATGACGCAAACATATGTTTGAATTTCCCACAGAAATCCACCATTACCACTAGAATAAAAAACATTATTACAAGCTTACTGCTGTAAATTGCGCTACGGTAAGCAGATAGGTTTGAACACTGGCTGATTATGTACTTGCTCAAAAATTTATTTTGGATAATTTTTAACCCAAAAAAGTTACAGATTGCAGCTTTAAGCTTACATTTACGTGTAGGACTTGTCTATCTCGGTCCTAACTTTAAGCATAGGCAGACGTCAGGGAGCATCGAGATACCTAAGGCAGCTTTTCGAGTTTCTAGTCAGCTTGACTAGGTTTAATTCACTGATATTACAACACAATAATTTCAGGGAGGCTCCATAGTAGCTAAATCAGTACATGTTCAATATCTTCTACGAGTTGAGGACACAAATCTCTCTATGGCTCTGCCCTAGATAATTTTTTCCCAAACCAGTTCAGCGAAAGTTACAGTGACAGGTAGGTTTAGGTATCAGGGTTGGGTTTAGGCAATCGTTATTGTGATTGACATGGTTGATGAAATGTGTAAAATCGGTTGCAGGGCAAGATTTCCGCTGAGCTGGTTTGGGGGGAAAATCACGCATATGGAAGGGAAAATGACACCATACCTAGTGTGCCTTGCGAAACTCATCGCAATTGGTCGATTAGATGCTACCAGGAATGCCCCCTCTGCCCCCTTCCAGAAGTCCACTGCTGTTTCACATGACTTTATGTAATACTTGAATCATTTCCACTTTTATGTAATAATACACTCGTAATTCTAAAGTCGTAAATCTGAATTATTGTCCATTTTGATTTGTATGTGATAGTTGAATAAATTCACTTTTATGTAACAGTATAGACTGTCGTAATTTTGAATTTTGTCCATTTTTACTTCATGTGATAATTGAATAATTTCACTTTTACGTAATAGTATACACTGTAGTTATTGTGAATTTGTGTCCATTTTGATTTGTATGATAATTGAATAAATTCACTTTTATGTAATAGTCTACACTGTAGTAACTGTGAATTTTTGTCCATTTTGACTTCGTGATAATTGAATAATTCCCACATTTATGTAAAAGTATATACTGTAGTAATTGTGATTTTTTTTTGTCCATTTAGATTTTTTGTGAAAATTAAATAATGTCACTTTTATGTAATAGTATACAATGTAATGACTGAATTTTTGTTCATTTTGACTTCATGTGATAATTGAATAATTCCCACATTTATGTAATAGTATATACTGTAGTAATCGTGAATTTTTGTCCATTTAGATTTTTTTGTGATAATTGAATAATTTCACTTTTATGTAATAGTATACACTGTCGTAATTGAGAATTTTGTTCATTTTGACTTTGTGTGAAAATTGAATATGTCACTTTTATGTAATAGAATACACTGTCGTAATTGTGAATTTTTGTCCATTTTGATTTGTATGTGATAATTTAATAATTCCCCTTTTATGTAATAGTATACACTGTTGTAATTCTGAATTTGTCCATTTTGATTTGTATGATAATTGAATAAATTCACTTTTATGTAATAGTATACACTGTCGTAATTTTGAATTTTTGTCCATTTAGACTTCATGTGATAATTGAATAATTGCCACTCTTATGTTATAGTATACACTGTAGTAATCGTGAATTTTTGTCCATTTTGATTTGTATGTGATAATTGAATAATTTCACTTTTACGTAATAGTATACTCTGTCGTAATTGAGCATTTTTGTTCATTTTGACTTTGTGTGATAATTGAATAATGTCACTTTTATGTAATAGTATACACTGTTTTAATTCTAAATTTTTGTTAATTTTCATTTGTATGATAATTGAATAAATTCACTTGTATGTTATAGTATACACTGTCGTAATTTTGAATTTTTGTCCATTTTGATTTGTATGTGCTAATTGAATAATTCCACTTTCATAATTTTGAAATTTTGTCCATTTTGACTTCATGTGATAAATGAATAATTCACACTTTTATGTAATAGTATACACTGTTGTAATTCTGAATTTTTGTTCATTTTAATTTGTATGATAATTGAATAAATTCACTTGTATGTAATAGTATACACTGTCATAATTTCTAATTTTTGTCCATTTTGATGTGTGTGATAATTGAATAATTTCACTTTTATGTAATAATATACACTGTCGTAATTTTAAATTTATGTCCATTTTGATTTGTATGATAATTGAATAAATTCACTTTTATGTAATAGTATACACTGTCGTAATTTTGAATTTTGTCAATTTTTACTTCGTGATAATTGAATAATTCCCACATTTATGTAAAAGTATACACTGTAGTAATTGTGATTTTTTTTGTCCATTTAGATTTTTTGTGAAAATTAAATAATGTATACACTGTTTTAATTCTAAATTTTTGTTAATTTTCATTTGTATGATAATTGAATAAATTCACTTTTATGTAATAGTATACACTGTCGTAATTTTAAATTTATGTCCATTTTGATTTGTATGTGATAATGGAATAATTTCACTTTTATGTAATAGTATACACTGTCGTAATTTTAAATTTTTGTTCATTTTGATTTGTATGATAATTGAATAAATTCACTTTTATGTAATAGTATACACTGTCGTAATTTTAAATTTTTGTTCATTTTGATTTGTATGTGATAATTGAATAATTCCACTTTTATGTAATAGTATACACTGTCGTAATTTTAAATTTTTGTTCATTTTGATTTGTATGATAATTGAATAAATTCACTTTTATGTAATAGTATACACTGTCGTAATTTTAAATTTATGTCCATTTTGATTTGTATGTGATAGCTGAATAAATTCACTTTTATGTAATAGTATACACTGTAGTTACGGTGAATTTTTGTCCATTTTGACTTCGTGATAAATAAATAATTCCCACATTTATGTAAAAGTATACACTGTAGTAATTGTGATTTTTTTTGTCCATTTAGATTTTTTGTGAAAATTAAATAATGTCACTTTTATGTAATAGTATACAATGTAATAACTGAATTTTGTTCATTTTGACTTCATGTGATAATTGAATAATTCCCACTTTTATGTAATAGTATACACTGTTGTAATTAAATTTTTTTGTTCATTTTGACTTCATGTGATAACTGAATAATTCCCACATTTATGTAATAGTATACACTTTAGTAATCGTGAATTTTTGTCCATTTAGATTTTTTTGTGATAATTGAATAATTTCACTTTTACGTAATCATATACACTGTTGTAATTGAGAATTTTTGTTCATTTTGACTTCATGTGATAATTGAATAATTTCACTTTTATCTAATAGTATACACTGTTTTAATTCTAAATTTTTGTTAATTTTAATTTGTATGATAATTGAATAAATTCACTTGTATGTAATAGTATACACTGTTGTAATTTAGAATTTTTGTTCATTTTGACTTCATGTGATAACTGAATAATTTCACTTTTATGTTATAGTATACACTTTAGTAGGGGTGTCCCCGACTAAGGATTTACACATTCGAATTAGAATTTTCGAATCTCTCTATGGTCGACCGACAGTCGAATCATCTATGTGTGTGTAAACCATAGACCGGAAAAAATAAACGGTATAAACGGTTGGGAAGGGCAGGACACTAGTCAGCAGGAGGCTAAGACTATTTTTATTTTATTTTACACACGGCACACAGCCACCACTTTTAATAAAGTGATCAAAACTAGGCTACACTACACATTCGTAAATTAACCGTTCTCTCCTTACATTTAAAAGCCGCGATCGAAACACAGAACATCACACAAATATATTAAAGAACATTTTGATAAATAAACCTAAAAAATACCTGCCTAGAGAGGAAAAGAACACTGAGTGCGTTTATATGCACCTTCTTAAGCCGATTGTGCCTAAAGGGGGTCGCACACCGGACTGAAGCTCAGCGCCGTGTCTCAGGTAGGCTCTCACACACCAAGCAGACGTGAACATTATATTATATACTCATGAGCTCAATTTTGAATCGACTTCTGACAGAAGAGCTGCACAATGAGTATCTTGTAGCACAGGGTGAAATCATTATGTACATTCATGATTTGAGGGAAATATACATTTAATCGCCGCGGACAGGCGTCGAATGCCGCCGTCGGTGTAGGCCAATATGTGTTCAAATTTTAAAGGAATGACGCGTCCGGTGCGAAGCTCAGTGCCCTTAAAGGGGCGATCGCTCAACGCAGCGACACATCTTTATAACACTAATATTGAGCACCCACATATAGCCAAAATGGTATGATCCTCGTTTCATAACACCCGCGAAGATTCAACCATGAGATCAGTGGTCGAATCCGGTCCTGCATATCGATGCATCGAATCTTCGACTATTAGGGGTCACCCCTACACATTAGTAATCGTGAATTTTTGTCCATTTCGATTTTAGTGTGATAATTGAATAATTTCACTTTTACGTAATAGTATACACTGTTGTAATTGAGAATTTTTGTTCATTTTGACTTTGTGTGATAATGGAATAATTTCACTTTTACGTAATAGTATACACTGTCGTAATTTTGAACTTTTGTTCATTTTGACTTTGTGATAATTGAATAATTCACACTCTTATGTAATAGTATGCACTGTAGTAATGGTGCATTTTTGTCCACTTAGATGTTTTTAAGATAATTGAAAATTTCACTTTTATGTAATAGTATACACTGTCGTAATTTTTAATTTGTCCATGTTGACTTCATCTGATTATTGAATAATTTCACTTTTATGTAATAATATACACTGTAGTAATTGTGCATTTTTGTCCATTTAGATGTTTTTGAGAAAATTGAAAAATGTCACTTTTACGTAATAGTATACACTGTCGTAATTTTGAATTTTTGTCCATTTTGACTTCATGTGATAATTGAATAATTTCACTTTTACGTAATAGTATACACTGTAGTAATTGTGCATTTTTGTCCATTTAGATGTTTTTGAGATAATTGAAAAATGTCACTTTTACGTAATAGTATACACTGTCGTAATTTTGAATTTTTGTCCATTTTGAGTTCATGTGATAACTGAATAATTTAACTTTTGCGTAATAGTATACACTGTAGTAATCGTGGATTTTTGTCCATTTAGATGTTTTTGAGATAATTGAAAAATGTCACTTTTACGTAATAGTATACACTGTCGCAATTTTGAATTTTTGTCCATTTTGACTTCATGTGATAACTGAATAATTTAACTTTTGCGTAATAGTATACACTGTAGTAATTTGCAATTTTGTCAATTTAGATGTTTTTGAGATAACTGCAAAATTTTACTTTTACGTAATAGTATACACTGTCGTAATTTTTAATTTTTGTTCATTTTTTACTTCATGTGATAACTGAATAATTTCACTTTTACGTAACAGTATACACTGTAGTAATTGTGCATTTTTGTCCATTTAGATGTTTTTGAGATAATTGAAAAATGTCACTTTTACGTAATAGTATACACTGTCGTGATTTTGAATTTTTGTTCATTTTGACTTCATGTGATAATTGAATAATTCACACTCTTATGTAATAGTATACACTGTAGTAATTGTGCATTTTTGTCCACTTAGATGTTTTTGATAAAATTGAAAAATTGCAATTTTACGTAATAGTATACACTGTCGTAATTTTTAATTTTTGTTAATTTTGACCTCATGTGATAATTGAAAAATGTCACTTTTACGTTACACTGTCGCAATTTTGAATTTTTTGTCCATTTTGACTTCATGTGATAATTGAATAATTTCCCTTTTACGTAATAGTATACACTGTAGTAATTGTGCATTTTTGTTCATTTAGATGTTTTTGAGCTAATTGCAAAATTTCACTTTTATGTAATAGTATACACTGTTGTAATTTTTAATTTTTGTTCATTTTGACTTTGTGATAATTGAATAATTCCCACGCTTATGTAATAGTATACACTGTCGTAATTTTGAATTTTTGGTAATTTTGACTTTTTGTGATATTTGAGTAATTTCACTTTTATGTAATAGTATACACTGTTGTAATTTTGAATTTTTGTCCATTTTGACTTCATGTGATAATTGAATAATTCACACTCTTATGTAATAGTTTGCACTGCAGTAATTGTGCATTTTTGTCCACTTAGATGTTTTTGAGATAATTGAAAATTTCACTTTTACGTAATAGTATACACTGTCGAATTTTTTTATTTTTGTCCATGTTGACTTCATCTGATAATTGAATAATTTCACTTTTACTTAGTAGTATACACTGTAGTAGTTGTGCATTTTTGTCCATTTAGATGTTTTTGAGAAAATTGAAAAATGTCTTTTTACGTAATAGTATACACTGTCGTAATTTTTAATTTTTGTTCATTTTGACTTTGTGATAATTGAATAATTTCACTTTTACGTAATAGTATACACTGTAGTAATTGTGCATTTTTGTCCATTTAGATGTTTTTGAGATAATTGAAAAATGTCACTTTTACGTAATAGTATACACTGTCGTAATTTTGAATTTTTTTTCTTTTTGACTTCATGTGATAATTGAATAATTTCACTTTTATGTAATAGTATACACTGTAGTAGTTGTGCAATTTTGTCCATTTAGATGTTTTTGAGAAAATTGAAAAATTGCAATTTTACGTAATAGTATACAGTGTCGTAATTTAGAATTTTTGTCCATTTGACTATGTGATAATTGAATAATTTCACTTTTACGTAATATTATACACTGTAGTAATTGTGCATTTTTGTCCATTTAGATGTGTTTGAGAAAATTGAAATTTTACGTAATAGTATACACTGTCGTAATATTGAATTTTTGTTAATTTTGACTTCATGTGATAATTGAATAATTTCACTTTTATGTAATAGTATACACTGTAGTATTTTTTTCTTTTTGTCCATTTAGATGTTTTTGAGATAATTGAAAAATATCACATTTACGTAATAGTATACACTGTCGTAATTTTGAATTTTTGTTCATTTTGAATTCCTGTGATAATTGAATAATTTCCCCTTTTATGTCATAGTATACACTGTCGTAATTTAGTATTTGTGTCCATTTTGAAGTTTTGTGATAATTGAATAATTTCCACTTTTATGTCATAGTATACACTGTCGTAATTCATTATTTTTTTCAATTTTGAATTCCTGTGATAATTGAATAATTTCCACTTTTATGTCATAGTATACACTGTCGTAATTCAGTATTTTTGTCAATTTTGAATTTGTGATAATTGAATAATTTCCACTTTTATGTCATAGTATACACTGTCGTAATTTTGTAATTGTGTCCATTTTGAATTCCTGTGATAATTGAATAATTTCCACTTTTATGACATTCATTATCACAAATTCAAAATGGACAAAAATACTGAGATACGACAGTGTATACTATGTCATAAAAGTGGAAATTATTCAAGTATCACAGGAATTCAAAATGGACAAAAATACTGAATTACGACAGTGTATACTATGACATAAAAGTGGAAATTATTGAATTATCACAAATTCAAAATTGACAAAAATACTGAATTACGACAGTGTATACTATGACATAAAAGTGGAAATTATTCAATTATCACAGGAATTCAAAATTGAAAAAAATAATGAATTATGACCGTGTATACTATGACATAAAAGTGGAAATTATTCAATTATCACAAAACTTCAAAATGGACACAAATACTAAATTACGACAGTGTATACTATGTCATAAAAGTGGAAATTATTCAATTATCACAGGAATTCAAAATGGACACAATTACAAAATTACGACAATGTATACTATATCATAAAAGTGGAAATTATTCAATTATCACAGAAATTCAAAATGGACACAATTACAAAATTACGACAGTTTATACTATGTCATAAAAGTGGAAATTATTCAAGTATCACAGGAATTCAAAATGGACAAAAATACTGAATTACGACAGTGTATACTATGACATAAAAGTGGAAATTATTCAATTATCACAAATTCAAAATTGACAAAAATACTGAATTACGACAGTGTATACTATGACATAAAAGTGGAAATTATTCAATTATCACAAATTCAAAATGGACAAAAATACTGAATTACGACAGTGTATACTATGTCATAAAAGTGGAAATTATTCAAGTATCACAGGAATTCAAAATGGACAAAAATACTGAATTACGACAGTGTATACTATGACATAAAAGTGGAAATTATTCAATTATCACAAATTCAAAATTGACAAAAATACTGAATTACGACAGTGTATACTATGACATAAAAGTGGAAATTATTCAATTATCACAGGAATTCAAAATTGAAAAAAATAATGAATTACGACAGTGTATACTATGCCATAAAAGTGGAAATTATTCAATTATCACAAAACTTCAAAATGGACACAAATACTAAATTACGACAGTGTATACTATGTCATAAAAGTGGAAATTATTCAATTATCACAGGAATTCAAAATGGACACAATTACAAAATTACGACAATGTATACTATGTCATAAAAGTGGAAATTATTCAATTATCACAGGAATTCAAAATGGACAAAAATACTGAATTACGACAGTGTATACTATGTCATGAAAGTGAAAATTATTCAATTATCACAGGAATTCAAAATTGACAAAAATAATGAATTACGACAGTGTATACTATGACATAAAAGTGGAAATTATTCAATTATCACAAAACTTCAAAATGGACACAAATACTAAATTACGACAGTGTATACTATGACATAAAAGTGGAAATTATTCAATTATCACAAATTCAAAATTGACAAAAATACTGAATTACGACAGTGTATACTATGACATAAAAGTGGAAATTATTCAATTATCACAAATTCAAAATTGACAAAAATACTGAATTACGACAGTGTATACTATGACATAAAAGTAGAAATTATTCAATTATCACAGGAATTCAAAATTGAAAAAAATAATGAATTACGACAGTGTATACTATGACATAAAAGTGGAAATTATTCAATTATCACAGGAATTCAAAATTGAAAAAAATAATGAATTACAACAGTGTATACTATGACATAAAAGTGGAAATTATTCAATTATCACAAAACTTCAAAATGGACACAAATACTAAATTACGACAGTGTATACTATGTCATAAAAGTGGAAATTATTCAATTATCACAGGAATTCAAAATGGACACAATTACAAAATTACGACAATGTATACTATGTCATAAAAGTGGAAATTATTCAATTATCACAGGAATTCAAAATGGACAAAAATACTGAATTACGACAGTGTATACTATGTCATAAAAGTGAAAATTATTCAATTATCACAGGAATTCAAAATGGACAAAAATAATGAATTACGACAGTGTATACTATGACATAAAAGTGGAAATTATTCAATTATCACAAAACTTCAAAATGGACACAAATACTAAATTACGACAGTGTATACTATGACATAAAAGGGGAAATTATTCAATTATCACAGGAATTCAAAATTGACAAAAATAATGAATTACGAAAGTGTATACTATGACATAAAAGTGGAAATTATTCAATTATCACAAAAGTCCAAAATGGACACAAATACTAAATTACGACAATGAAACATTGTCATTGGACAATTGAATTGAATTGTCATTATGTCATTGGACAATTGAATATTTTCCACTTTTATGACATAGGATACTATGTCATAAAAGTGGAAAATATTCAATTATCACAGAAATTCAAAATTGACACAATTACAAAATTACGACAGTGTATACTATGTCATAAAAGTGGAAATTATTCAATTATCACAGGAATTCCAAATGGACAAAAATACTGAATTACGACAGTGTATACTATGACATAAAAGTGGAAATTATTCAATTATCACAGGAATTCAAAATTGACAAAAATACTGAATTACGACAGTGTATACTATGACATAAAAGTGGAAATTATTCAATTATTACAGGAATTCAAAATTGACAAAAATACTGAATTACGACAGTGTATACTATGACATAAAAGTGGAATTTATTCAATTATCAGAGGAATTCAAAATTGACAAAAATACTGAATACAGTGTACACTATGACAAATAGAGTGTATACTCTGACATAAAAGTGAAAATTATTCAATTATCACATGAATTCAAAATTGACAAAAATAATGAATTACGACAGTGTATACTATGTCATAAAAGTGGAAATTATTCAATTATCACAAAACTTCAAAATGGACACAAATACTAAATTACGACAGTGTATACTATGACATAAAAGTGGAAATTATTCAATTATCACAGGAATTCAAAATGGACACAATTACAAAATTACGACAGTGTATACTATGTCATAAAAGTGGAAATTATTCAAGTATCACAGGAATTCAAAATGGACAAAAATACTGAATTACGACAGTGTATACTATGACATAAAAGTGGAAATTATTCAATTATCACATGAATTCAAAATGGACAAAAATACTGAATTACGACAGTGTATACTATGACATAAAAGTGGAAATTATTCAATTATCACAGGAATTCAAAATTGACAAAAATACTGAATTACGACAGTGTATACTATGACATAAAAGTGGAAATTATTCAATTATCACAAATTCAAAATTGACAAAAATACTGAATTACGACAGTGTATACTATGACATAAAAGTGGAAATTATTCAATTATCACAGGAATTCAAAATTGAAAAAATAATGAATTACGACAGTGTATACTATGACATAAAAGTGGAAATTATTCAATTATCACAAAAGTTCAAAATGGACACAAATACTAAATTACGACAATGTATACTATGTCATAAAAGTGGAAATTATTCAATTATCACAGAAATTCAAAATGGACACAAATACAAAATTACGACAGTGTATACTATGACATAAAAGTGGAAATTATTCAATTATCACAAATTCAAAATGGACAAAAATACTGAATTACGACAGTGTATACTATGTCATAAAAGCGGAAATTATTCAAGTATCACAGGAATTCAAAATGGACAAAAATACTGAATTACAACAGTGTATACTATGACATAAAAGTGGAAATTATTCAATTATCACAAATTCAAAATGGACAAAAATACTGAATTACGACAGTGTATACTATGTCATAAAAGCGGAAATTATTCAAGTATCACAGGAATTCAAAATGGACAAAAATACTGAATTACGACAGTGTATACTATGACATAAAAGTGGAAATTATTCAATTATCACAAATTCAAAATTGACAAAAATACTGAATTACGACAGTGTATACTATGACATAAAAGTGGAAATTATTCAATTATCACAGGAATTCAAAATTGAAAAAAATAATGAATTACGACAGTGTATACTATGACATAAAAGTGGAAATTATTCAAATATCACAGGAATTCAAAATGGACAAAAATACTGAATTACGACAGTGTATACTATGACATAAAAGTGGAAATTATTCAATTATCACAAATTCAAAATTGACAAAAATACTGAATTACGACAGTGTATACTATGACATAAAAGTGGAAATTATTCAATTATCACAAAACTTCAAAATGGACACAAATACTAAATTACGATAGTGTATACTATGACATAAAAGGGGAAATTATTCAATTATCACAGGAATTCAAAATTGACAAAAATAATGAATTACGACAGTGTATACTATGACATAAAAGTGGAAATTATTCAATTATCACAAAAGTTCAAAATGGACACAAATACTAAATTACGACAATGTATACTATGTCATAAAAGTGGAAATTATTCAATTATCACAAAACTTCAAAATGGACAAAAATACTGAATTACGACAGTGTATACTATGACATAAAAGTGGAAATTATTCAATTATCACAGGAATTCAAAATTGACAAAAATACTGAATTACGACAGTGTATACTATGACATAAAAGTGGAAATTATTCAATTATCACAGGAATTCAAAATTGAAAAAAATAATGAATTATGACAGTGTATACTATGACATAAAAGTGGAAATTATTCAGTTATCACAAAACTTCAAAATGGACACAAATACTAAATTACGACAGTGTATACTATGTCATAAAAGTGGAAATTATTCAATTATCACAGGAATTCAAAATGGACACAATTACAAAATTACGACAATGTATACTATGTCATAAAAGTGAAAATTATTCAATTATCACAGGAATTCAAAATGGACAAAAATACTGAATTACGACAGTGTATACTATGACATAAAAGTGGAAATTATTCAATTATCATAAAACTTCAAAATGGACACAAATACTAAATTACGACAGTGTATACTATGACATAAAAGGGGAAATTATTCAATTATCACAGGAATTCAAAATTGACAAAAATAATGAATTACGACAGTGTATACTATGACATAAAAGTGGAAATTATTCAATTATCACAAAAGTTCAAAATGGACACAAATACTAAATTACGACAATGTATACTATGTCATAAAAGTGGAAATTATTCAATTATCACAGAAATTCAAAATGGACACAATTACAAAATTACGACAGTGTATACTATATCATAAAAGTGGAAATTATTCAAGTATCACAGGAATTCAAAATGGACAAAAATACTGAATTACGACAGTGTATACTATGACATAAAAGTGGAAATTATTCAATTATCACAAATTCAAAATTGACAAAAATACTGAATTACGACAGTGTATACTATGACATAAAAGTGGAAATTATTCAATTATCACAAATTCAAAATGGACAAAAATACTGAATTACGACAGTGTATACTATGTCATAAAAGTGGAAATTATTCAAGTATCACAGGAATTCAAAATGGACAAAAATACTGAATTACGACAGTGTATACTATGACATAAAAGTGGAAATTATTCAAATATCACAGGAATTCAAAATGGACAAAAATACTGAATTACGACAGTGTATACTATGACATAAAAGTGGAAATTATTCAATTATCACAAAACTTCAAAATGGACACAAATACTAAATTACGACAGTGTATACTATGTCATAAAAGTGGAAATTATTCAATTATCACAGGAATTCAAAATGGACACAATTACAAAATTACGACAATGTATACTATGTCATAAAAGTGAAAATTATTCAATTATCACAGGAATTCAAAATGGACAAAAATACTGAATTACGACAGTGTATACTATGACATAAAAGTGGAAATTATTCAATTATCACAAAACTTCAAAATGGACACAAATACTAAATTACGACAGTGTATACTATGACATAAAAGGGGAAATTATTCAATTATCACAGGAATTCAAAATTGACAAAAATAATGAATTACGACAGTGTATACTATGACATAAAAGTGGAAATTATTCAATTATCACAAAAGTTCAAAATGGACACAAATACTAAATTACGACAATGTATACTATGTCATAAAAGTGGAAATTATTCAATTATCACAGAAATTCAAAATGGACACAATTACAAAATTACGACAGTGTATACTATATCATAAAAGTGGAAATTATTCAAGTATCACAGGAATTCAAAATGGTCAAAAATACTGAATTACGACAGTGTATACTATGACATAAAAGTGGAAATTATTCAATTATCACAAATTCAAAATTGACAAAAATACTGAATTACGACAGTGTATACTATGACATAAAAGTGGAAATTATTCAATTATCACAAATTCAAAATGGACAAAAATACTGAATTACGACAGTGTATACTATGTCATAAAAGTGGAAATTATTCAAGTATCACAGGAATTCAAAATGGACAAAAATACTGAATTACGACAGTGTATACTATGACATAAAAGTGGAAATTATTCAAATATCACAGGAATTCAAAATGGACAAAAATACTGAATTACGACAGTGTATACTATGACATAAAAGTGGAAATTATTCAATTATCACAAATTCAAAATTGACAAAAATACTGAATTACGACAGTGTATACTATGACATAAAAGTGGAAATTATTCAATTATCACATGAATTCAAAATGGACAAAAATACTGAATTACGACAGTGTATACTATGACATAAAAGTGGAAATTATTCAATTATCACAGGAATTCAAAATTGACAAAAATACTGAATTACGACAGTGTATACTATGACATAAAAGTGGAAATTATTCAATTATCACAAATTCAAAATTGACAAAAATACTGAATTACGACAGTGTATACTATGACATAAAAGTAGAAATTATTCAATTATCACAGGAATTCAAAATTGAAAAAAATAATGAATTACGACAGTGTATACTATGACATAAAAGTGGAAATTATTCAATTATCACAAAACTTCAAAATGGACACAAATACTAAATTACGACAGTGTATACTATGTCATAAAAGTGGAAATTATTCAATTATCACAGGAATTCAAAATGGACACAATTACAAAATTACGACAATGTATACTATGACATAAAAGTGGAAATTATTCAATTATCACAAATTCAAAATTGACAAAAATACTGAATTACGACAGTGTATACTATGACATAAAAGTGGAAATTATTCAATTATCACAGGAATTCAAAATTGAAAAAATAATGAATTACGACAGTGTATACTATGACATAAAAGTGAAAATTATTCAATTATCACAGGAATTCAAAATTGACAAAAATAATGAATTACGACAGTGTATACTATGACATAAAAGTGGAAATTATTCAATTATCACAAAAGTTCAAAATGGACACAAATACTAAATTACGACAATGTATACTATGTCATAAAAGTGGAAATTATTCAAGTATCACAGGAATTCAAAATGAACAAAAATACTGAATTACGACAGTGTATACTATGTCATAAAAGTGAAAATTATTCAATTATCACAGGAATTCAAAATTGACAAAAATACTGAATTACGACAATGTATACTATGACATAAAAGTGGAAATTATTCAATTATCACAAAACTTCAAAATGGACACAAATACTAAATTACGACAGTGTATACTATGTCATAAAAGTGGAAATTATTCAATTATCACAGGAATTCAAAATGGACAAAAATACTGAATTACGACAGTGTATACTATGTCATAAAAGTGAAAATTATTCAATTATCACAGGAATTCAAAATTGACAAAAATAATGAATTACGACAGTGTATACTATGACATAAAAGTGGAAATTATTCAATTATCACAAAAGTTCAAAATGGACACAAATACTAAATTACGACAATGTATACTATGTCATAAAAGTGGAAATTATTCAAGTATCACAGGAATTCAAAATGAACAAAAATACTGAATTACGACAGTGTATACTATGACATAAAAGTGGAAATTATTCAATTATCACAAATTCAAAATTGACAAAAATACTGAATTACGACAGTGTATACTATGTCATAAAAGTGGAAATTATTCAAGTATCACAGGAATTCAAAATGGACAAAAATACTGAATTACGACAGTGTATACTATGACATAAAAGTGGAAATTATTCAATTATCACAAATTCAAAATGGACAAAAATACTGAATTACGACAGTGTATACTATGTCATAAAAGTGGAAATTATTCAAGTATCACAGGAATTCAAAATGGACAAAAATACTAATTTACGACAGTGTATACTATGACATAAAAGGGGAAATTATTCAATTATCACAGGAATTCAAAATTGACAAAAATACTAAATTACGACAGTGTATACTATGTCATAAAAGAGGAAATTATTCAATTATCACAGGAATTCAAAATGGACACAATTACAAAATTACGACAGTGTATACTATGACATATAAGTGGAAATTATTCAATTATCACAAATTCAAAATTGACAAAAATACTGAATTACGACAGTGTATACTATGACATAAAAGTGGAAATTATTCAATTATCACAGGAATTCAAAATTGAAAAAAATAATGAATTATGACAGTGTATACTATGACATAAAAGTGGAAATTATTCAATTATCACAAAACTTCAAAATGGACACAAATACTAAATTACGACAGTGTATACTATGTCATAAAAGTGGAAATTATTCAATTATCACAGGAATTCAAAATGGACACAATTACAAAATTACGACAATGTATACTATGTCATAAAAGTGAAAATTATTCAATTATCACAGGAATTCAAAATGGACAAAAATACTGAATTACGACAGTGTATACTATGACATAAAAGTGGAAATTATTCAATTATCACAAAAGTCCAAAATGGACACAAATACTAAATTACGACAATGTATACTATGTCATAAAAGTGGAAATTATTCAATTATCACAGAAATTCAAAATGGACACAATTACAAAATTACGACAGTGTATACTATGTCATAAAAGTGGAAATTATTCAAGTATCACAGGAATTCAAAATGGACAAAAATACTGAATTACGACAGTGTATACTATGACATAAAAGTGGAAATTATTCAATTATCACAAATTCAAAATTGACAAAAATACTGAATTACGACAGTGTATACTATGACATAAAAGTGGAAATTATTCAATTATCACAAATTCAAAATGGACAAAAATACTGAATTACGACAGTGTATACTATGTCATAAAAGTGGAAATTATTCAAGTATCACAGGAATTCAAAATGGACAAAAATACTGAATTACGACAGTGTATACTATGACATAAAAGTGGAAATTATTCAATTATCACAAATTCAAAATTGACAAAAATACTGAATTACGACAGTGTATACTATGACATAAAAGTGGAAATTATTCAATTATCACAGGAATTCAAAATTGAAAAAAATAATGAATTACGACAGTGTATACTATGACATAAAAGTGGAAATTATTCAATTATCACAAATTCAAAATTGACAAAAATACTGAATTACGACAGTGTATACTATGACATAAAAGTTGAAATTATTCAATTATCACAGGAATTCAAAATTGAAAAAAATAATGAATTACGACAGTGTATACTATGACATAAAAGTGGAAATTATTCAATTATCACAGGAATTCAAAATGGACAAAAATACTGAATTACGACAGTGTATACTATGACATAAAAGTGGAAATTATTCAAGTATCACAGGAATTCAAAATGGACAAAAATTCTGAATTACGACAGTGTTTACTATGACATAAAAGTGGAAATTATTCAATTATCACAAATTCAAAATTGACAAAAATACTGAATTACGACAGTGTATACTATGACATAAAAGTGGAAATTATTCAATTATCACAGGAATTCAAAATTGAAAAAAATAATGAATTACGACAGTGTATACTATGACATAAAAGTGGAAATTATTTAATTATCACAGGAATTCAAAATTGAAAAAAATAATGAATTACGACAGTGTATACTATGACATAAAAGTGGAAATTATTCAATTATCACAAAACTTCAAAATGGACACAAATACTAAATTACGACAGTGTATACTATGTCATAAAAGTGGAAATTATTCAATTATCACAGGAATTCAAAATGGACACAATTACAAAATTACGACAGTGTATACTATGACATAAAAGTGGAAATTATTCAATTATCACAAATTCAAAATTGACAAAAATACTGAATTACGACAGTGTATACTATGACATAAAAGTGGAAATTATTCAATTATCACAGGAATTCAAAATTGAAAAAAATAATGAATTACGACAGTGTATACTATGACATAAAAGTGGAAATTATTCAATTATCACAAATTCAAAATTGACAAAAAATACTGAATTACGACAGTGTATACTATGACATAAAAGTGGAAATTATTCAATTATCACAAATTCACAATGGACAAAAATACTGAATTACGACAGTGTATACTATGTCATAAAAGTGGAAATTATTCAAGTATCACAGGAATTCAAAATGGACAAAAATACTGAATTACGACAGTGTATACTATGACATAAAAGTGGAAATTATTCAAATATCACAGGAATTCAAAATGGACAAAAATACTGAATTACGACAGTGTAGACTATGACATAAAAGTGGAAATTATTCAATTATCACAAAACTTCAAAATGGACACAATTACAAAATTACGACAGTGTATACTATGACATATAAGTGGAAATTATTCAATTATCACAAATTCAAAATTGACAAAAATACTGAATTACGACAGTGTATACTATGACATAAAAGTGGAAATTATTCAATTATCACAGGAATTCAAAATTGAAAAAAATAATGAATTATGACAGTGTATACTATGACATAAAAGTGGAAATTATTCAATTATCACAAAACTTCAAAATGGACACAAATACTAAATTACGACAGTGTATGCTATGTCATAAAAGTGGAAATTATTCAATTATCACAGGAATTCAAAATGGACACAATTACAAAATTACGACAATGTATACTATGTCATAAAAGTGAAAATTATTCAATTATCACAGGAATTCAAAATGGACAAAAATACTGAATTACGACAGTGTATACTATGACATAAAAGTGGAAATTATTCAATTATCACAAAAGTCCAAAATGGACACAAATACTAAATTACGACAATGTATACTATGTCATAAAAGTGGAAATTATTCAATTATCACAGAAATTCAAAATGGACACAATTACAAAATTACGACAGTGTATACTATGTCATAAAAGTGGAAATTATTCAAGTATCACAGGAATTCAAAATGGACAAAAATACTGAATTACGACAGTGTATACTATGACATAAAAGTGGAAATTATTCAATTATCACAAATTCAAAATTGACAAAAATACTGAATTACGACAGTGTATACTATGACATAAAAGTGGAAATTATTCAATTATCACAAATTCAAAATGGACAAAAATACTGAATTACGACAGTGTATACTATGTCATAAAAGTGGAAATTATTCAAGTATCACAGGAATTCAAAATGGACAAAAATACTGAATTACGACAGTGTATACTATGACATAAAAGTGGAAATTATTCAATTATCACAAATTCAAAATTGACAAAAATACTGAATTACGACAGTGTATACTATGACATAAAAGTGGAAATTATTCAATTATCACAGGAATTCAAAATTGAAAAAAATAATGAATTACGACAGTGTATACTATGACATAAAAGTGTAAATTATTCAATTATCACAAATTCAAAATTGACAAAAATACTGAATTACGACAGTGTATACTATGACATAAAAGTGGAAATTATTCAAGTATCACAGGAATTCAAAATGGACAAAAATACTGAATTACGACAGTGTATACTATGACATAAAAGTTGAAATTATTCAATTATCACAGGAATTCAAAATTGAAAAAAATAATGAATTACGACAGTGTATACTATGACATAAAAGTGGAAATTATTCAATTATCACAGGAATTCAAAATGGACAAAAATACTGAATTACGACAGTGTATACTATGACATAAAAGTGGAAATTATTCAAGTATCACAGGAATTCAAAATGGACAAAAATTCTGAATTACGACAGTGTATACTATGACATAAAAGTGGAAATTATTCAATTATCACAAATTCAAAATGGACAAAAATACTGAATTACGACAGTGTATACTATGTCATAAAAGTGGAAATTATTCAAGTATCACAGGAATTCAAAATGGACAAAAATACTGAATTACGACAGTGTATACTATGACATAAAAGTTGAAATTATTCAATTATCACAGGAATTCAAAATTGAAAAAAATAATGAATTACGACAGTGTATACTATGACATAAAAGTGGAAATTATTCAATTATCACAGGAATTCAAAATGGACAAAAATACTGAATTACGACAGTGTATACTATGACATAAAAGTGGAAATTATTCAAGTATCACAGGAATTCAAAATGGACAAAAATTCTGAATTACGACAGTGTATACTATGACATAAAAGTGGAAATTATTCAATTATCACAAATTCAAAATTGACAAAAATACTGAATTACGACAGTGTATACTATGACATAAAAGTGGAAATTATTCAATTATCACAGGAATTCAAAATTGAAAAAAATAATGAATTACGACAGTGTATACTATGACATAAAAGTGGAAATTATTTAATTATCACAGGAATTCAAAATTGAAAAAAATAATGAATTACGACAGTGTATACTATGACATAAAAGTGGAAATTATTCAATTATCACAAAACTTCAAAATGGACACAAATACTAAATTACGACAGTGTATACTATGTCATAAAAGTGGAAATTATTCAATTATCACAGGAATTCAATATGGACACAATTACAAAATTACGACAGTGTATACTATGACATAAAAGTGGAAATTATTCAATTATCACAAATTCAAAATTGACAAAAATACTGAATTACGACAGTGTATACTATGACATAAAAGTGGAAATTATTCAATTATCACAAATTCAAAATGGACAAAAATACTGAATTACGACAGTGTATACTATGTCATAAAAGTGGAAATTATTCAAGTATCACAGGAATTCAAAATGGACAAAAATACTGAATTACGACAGTGTATACTATGACATAAAAGTGGAAATTATTCAAATATCACAGGAATTCAAAATGGACAAAAATACTGAATTACGACAGTGTATACTATGACATAAAAGTGGAAATTATTCAATTATCACAAAACTTCAAAATGGACACAAATACTAAATTACGACAGTGTATACTATGTCATAAAAGTGGAAATTATTCAATTATCACAGGAATTCAAAATGGACACAATTACAAAATTACGACAATGTATACTATGTCATAAAAGTGAAAATTATTCAATTATCACAGGAATTCAAAATGGACAAAAATACTGAATTACGACAGTGTATACTATGACATAAAAGTGGAAATTATTCAATTATCACAAAACTTCAAAATGGACACAAATACTAAATTACGACAGTGTATACTATGACATAAAAGGGGAAATTATTCAATTATCACAGGAATTCAAAATTGACAAAAATAATGAATTACGACAGTGTATACTATGACATAAAAGTGGAAATTATTCAATTATCACAAAAGTTCAAAATGGACACAAATACTAAATTACGACAATGTATACTATGTCATAAAAGTGGAAATTATTCAATTATCACAGAAATTCAAAATGGACACAATTACAAAATTACGACAGTGTATACTATATCATAAAAGTGGAAATTATTCAAGTATCACAGGAATTAAAATGGACAAAAATACTGAATTACGACAGTGTATACTATGACATAAAAGTGGAAATTATTCAATTATCACAAATTCAAAATTGACAAAAATACTGAATTACGACAGTGTATACTATGACATAAAAGTGGAAATTATTCAATTATCACAAATTCAAAATGGACAAAAATACTGAATTACGACAGTGTATACTATGTCATAAAAGTGGAAATTATTCAAGTATCACAGGAATTCAAAATGGACAAAAATACTGAATTACGACAGTGTATACTATGACATAAAAGTGGAAATTATTCAATTATCACAAATTCAAAATTGACAAAAATACTGAATTACGACAGTGTATACTATGACATAAAAGTGGAAATTATTCAATTATCACATGAATTCAAAATGGACAAAAATACTGAATTACGACAGTGTATACTATGACATAAAAGTGGAAATTATTCAATTATCACAGGAATTCAAAATTGACAAAAATACTGAATTACGACAGTGTATACTATGACATAAAAGTGGAAATTATTCAATTATCACAAATTCAAAATTGACAAAAATACTGAATTACGACAGTGTATACTATGACATAAAAGTAGAAATTATTCAATTATCACAGGAATTCAAAATTGAAAAAAATAATGAATTACGACAGTGTATACTATGACATAAAAGTGGAAATTATTCAATTATCACAAAACTTCAAAATGGACACAAATACTAAATTACGACAGTGTATACTATGTCATAAAAGTGGAAATTATTCAATTATCACAGGAATTCAAAATGGACACAATTACAAAATTACGACAGTGTATACTATGACATAAAAGTGGAAATTATTCAATTATCACAAATTCAAAATTGACAAAAATACTGAATTACGACAGTGTATACTATGACATAAAAAAGGAAATTATTCAATTATCACAGGAATTCAAAATTGAAAAAATAATGAATTACGACAGTGTATACTATGACATAAAAGTGGAAATTATTCAATTATCACAAAACTTCAAAATGGACACAAATACTAAATTACGACAGTGTATACTATGTCATAAAAGTGGAAATTATTCAATTATCACAGGAATTCAAAATGGACAAAAATACTGAATTACGACAGTGTATACTATGTCATAAAAGTGAAAATTATTCAATTATCACAAATTCAAAATTGACAAAAATACTGAATTACGACAGTGTATACTATGACATAAAAGTGGAAATTATTCAATTATCACAGGAATTCAAAATTGAAAAAAATAATGAATTACGACAGTGTATACTATGACATAAAAGTGGAAATTATTCAATTATCACAAATTCAAAATTGACAAAAATACTGAATTACGACAGTGTATACTATGACATAAAAGTTGAAATTATTCAATTATCACAGGAATTCAAAATTGAAAAAAATAATGAATTACGACAGTGTATACTATGACATAAAAGTGGAAATTATTCAATTATCACAGGAATTCAAAATGGACAAAAATACTGAATTACGACAGTGTATACTATGACATAAAAGTGGAAATTATTCAAGTATCACAGGAATTCAAAATGGACAAAAATTCTGAATTACGACAGTGTTTACTATGACATAAAAGTGGAAATTATTCAATTATCACAAATTCAAAATTGACAAAAATACTGAATTACGACAGTGTATACTATGACATAAAAGTGGAAATTATTCAATTATCACAGGAATTCAAAATTGAAAAAAATAATGAATTACGACAGTGTATACTATGACATAAAAGTGGAAATTATTTAATTATCACAGGAATTCAAAATTGAAAAAAATAATGAATTACGACAGTGTATACTATGACATAAAAGTGGAAATTATTCAATTATCACAAAACTTCAAAATGGACACAAATACTAAATTACGACAGTGTATACTATGTCATAAAAGTGGAAATTATTCAATTATCACAGGAATTCAAAATGGACACAATTACAAAATTACGACAGTGTATACTATGACATAAAAGTGGAAATTATTCAATTATCACAAATTCAAAATTGACAAAAATACTGAATTACGACAGTGTATACTATGACATAAAAGTGGAAATTATTCAATTATCACAGGAATTCAAAATTGAAAAAAATAATGAATTACGACAGTGTATACTATGACATAAAAGTGGAAATTATTCAATTATCACAAATTCAAAATTGACAAAAATACTGAATTACGACAGTGTATACTATGACATAAAAGTGGAAATTATTCAATTATCACAAATTCAAAATGGACAAAAATACTGAATTACGACAGTGTATACTGTCATAAAAGTGGAAATTATTCAAGTATCACAGGAATTCAAAATGGACAAAAATACTGAATTACGACAGTGTATACTATGACATAAAAGTGGAAATTATTCAAATATCACAGGAATTCAAAATGGACAAAAATACTGAATTACGACAGTGTATACTATGACATAAAAGTGGAAATTATTCAATTATCACAAAACTTCAAAATGGACACAATTACAAAATTACGACAGTGTATACTATGACATATAAGTGGAAATTATTCAATTATCACAAATTCAAAATTGACAAAAATACTGAATTACGACAGTGTATACTATGACATAAAAGTGGAAATTATTCAATTATCACAGGAATTCAAAATTGAAAAAAATAATGAATTATGACAGTGTATACTATGACATAAAAGTGGAAATTATTCAATTATCACAAAACTTCAAAATGGACACAAATACTAAATTACGACAGTGTATGCTATGTCATAAAAGTGGAAATTATTCAATTATCACAGGAATTCAAAATGGACACAATTACAAAATTACGACAATGTATACTATGTCATAAAAGTGAAAATTATTCAATTATCACAGGAATTCAAAATGGACAAAAATACTGAATTACGACAGTGTATACTATGACATAAAAGTGGAAATTATTCAATTATCACAAAAGTCCAAAATGGACACAAATACTAAATTACGACAATGTATACTATGTCATAAAAGTGGAAATTATTCAATTATCACAGAAATTCAAAATGGACACAATTACAAAATTACGACAGTGTATACTATGTCATAAAAGTGGAAATTATTCAAGTATCACAGGAATTCAAAATGGACAAAAATACTGAATTACGACAGTGTATACTATGACATAAAAGTGGAAATTATTCAATTATCACAAATTCAAAATTGACAAAAATACTGAATTACGACAGTGTATACTATGACATAAAAGTGGAAATTATTCAATTATCACAAATTCAAAATGGACAAAAATACTGAATTACGACAGTGTATACTATGTCATAAAAGTGGAAATTATTCAAGTATCACAGGAATTCAAAATGGACAAAAATACTGAATTACGACAGTGTATACTATGACATAAAAGTGGAAATTATTCAATTATCACAAATTCAAAATTGACAAAAATACTGAATTACGACAGTGTATACTATGACATAAAAGTGGAAATTATTCAATTATCACAGGAATTCAAAATTGAAAAAAATAATGAATTACGACAGTGTATACTATGACATAAAAGTGTAAATTATTCAATTATCACAAATTCAAAATTGACAAAAATACTGAATTACGACAGTGTATACTATGACATAAAAGTTGAAATTATTCAATTATCACAGGAATTCAAAATTGAAAAAAATAATGAATTACGACAGTGTATACTATGACATAAAAGTGGAAATTATTCAATTATCACAGGAATTCAAAATGGACAAAAATACTGAATTACGACAGTGTATACTATGACATAAAAGTGGAAATTATTCAAGTATCACAGGAATTCAAAATGGACAAAAATTCTGAATTACGACAGTGTATACTATGACATAAAAGTGGAAATTATTCAATTATCACAAATTCAAAATTGACAAAAATACTGAATTACGACAGTGTATACTATGACATAAAAGTGGAAATTATTCAATTATCACAGGAATTCAAAATTGAAAAAAATAATGAATTACGACAGTGTATACTATGACATAAAAGTGGAAATTATTTAATTATCACAGGAATTCAAAATTGAAAAAAATAATGAATTACGACAGTGTATACTATGACATAAAAGTGGAAATTATTCAATTATCACAAAACTTCAAAATGGACACAAATACTAAATTACGACAGTGTATACTATGTCATAAAAGTGGAAATTATTCAATTATCACAGGAATTCAATATGGACACAATTACAAAATTAAGACAGTGTATACTATGACATAAAAGTGGAAATTATTCAATTATCACAAATTCAAAATTGACAAAAATACTGAATTACGACAGTGTATACTATGACATAAAAGTGGAAATTATTCAATTATCACAAATTCAAAATGGACAAAAATACTGAATTACGACAGTGTATACTATGTCATAAAAGTGGAAATTATTCAAGTATCACAGGAATTCAAAATGGACAAAAATACTGAATTACGACAGTGTATACTATGACATAAAAGTGGAAATTATTCAAATATCACAGGAATTCAAAATGGACAAAAATACTGAATTACGACAGTGTATACTATGACATAAAAGTGGAAATTATTCAATTATCACAAAACTTCAAAATGGACACAAATACTAAATTACGACAGTGTATACTATGTCATAAAAGTGGAAATTATTCAATTATCACAGGAATTCAAAATGGACACAATTACAAAATTACGACAATGTATACTATGTCATAAAAGTGAAAATTATTCAATTATCACAGGAATTCAAAATGGACAAAAATACTGAATTACGACAGTGTATACTATGACATAAAAGTGGAAATTATTCAATTATCACAAAACTTCAAAATGGACACAAATACTAAATTACGACAGTGTATACTATGACATAAAAGGGGAAATTATTCAATTATCACAGGAATTCAAAATTGACAAAAATAATGAATTACGACAGTGTATACTATGACATAAAAGTGGAAATTATTCAATTATCACAAAAGTTCAAAATGGACACAAATACTAAATTACGACAATGTATACTATGTCATAAAAGTGGAAATTATTCAATTATCACAGAAATTCAAAATGGACACAATTACAAAATTACGACAGTGTATACTATATCATAAAAGTGGAAATTATTCAAGTATCACAGGAATTAAAATGGACAAAAATACTGAATTACGACAGTGTATACTATGACATAAAAGTGGAAATTATTCAATTATCACAAATTCAAAATTGACAAAAATACTGAATTACGACAGTGTATACTATGACATAAAAGTGGAAATTATTCAATTATCACAAATTCAAAATGGACAAAAATACTGAATTACGACAGTGTATACTATGTCATAAAAGTGGAAATTATTCAAGTATCACAGGAATTCAAAATGGACAAAAATACTGAATTACGACAGTGTATACTATGACATAAAAGTGGAAATTATTCAATTATCACAAATTCAAAATTGACAAAAATACTGAATTACGACAGTGTATACTATGACATAAAAGTGGAAATTATTCAATTATCACATGAATTCAAAATGGACAAAAATACTGAATTACGACAGTGTATACTATGACATAAAAGTGGAAATTATTCAATTATCACAGGAATTCAAAATTGACAAAAATACTGAATTACGACAGTGTATACTATGACATAAAAGTGGAAATTATTCAATTATCACAAATTCAAAATTGACAAAAATACTGAATTACGACAGTGTATACTATGACATAAAAGTAGAAATTATTCAATTATCACAGGAATTCAAAATTGAAAAAAATAATGAATTACGACAGTGTATACTATGACATAAAAGTGGAAATTATTCAATTATCACAAAACTTCAAAATGGACACAAATACTAAATTACGACAGTGTATGCTATGTCATAAAAGTGGAAATTATTCAATTATCACAGGAATTCAAAATTGACAAAAATAATGAATTACGACAGTGTATACTATGTCATAAAAGTGAAAATTATTCAATTATCACAGGAATTCAAAATTGACAAAAATAATGAATTACGACAGTGTATACTATGACATAAAAGTGGAAATTATTCAATTATCACAAAACTTCAAAATGGACACAAATACTAAATTACGACAGTGTATACTATGACATAAAAGGGGAAATTATTCAATTATCACAGGAATTCAAAATTGACAAAAATAATGAATTACGACAGTGTATACTATGACATAAAAGTGGAAATTATTCAATTATCACAAAACTTCAAAATGGACACAAATACTAAATTACGGCAGTGTATACTATGACACAAAAGTGGAAATTATTCAATTATCACAAAAGTTCAAAATGGACACAAATACTAAATTACGACAATGTATACTATGTCATAAAAGTGGAAATTATTCAAGTATCACAGGAATTCAAAATGAACAAAAATACTGAATTACGACAGTGTATACTATGACATAAAAGTGGAAATTATTCAAT
Organism: Pseudorasbora parva; assembly: GCF_024679245.1. Taxonomy (NCBI): domain Eukaryota; kingdom Metazoa; phylum Chordata; class Actinopteri; order Cypriniformes; family Gobionidae; genus Pseudorasbora; species Pseudorasbora parva. The sequence continues at coordinate 3,575,229 of NC_090185.1, read as the reverse complement.
TATCACAAATTCAAAATTGACAAAAATACTGAATTACGACAGTGTATACTATGTCATAAAAGTGGAAATTATTCAAGTATCACAGGAATTCAAAATGGACAAAAATACTGAATTACGACAGTGTATACTATGACATAAAAGTGGAAATTATTCAATTATCACAAATTCAAAATGGACAAAAATACTGAATTACGACAGTGTATACTATGTCATAAAAGTGGAAATTATTCAAGTATCACAGGAATTCAAAATGGACAAAAATACTAATTTACGACAGTGTATACTATGACATAAAAGGGGAAATTATTCAATTATCACAGGAATTCAAAATTGACAAAAATACTAAATTACGACAGTGTATACTATGTCATAAAAGTGGAAATTATTCAATTATCACAGGAATTCAAAATGGACACAATTACAAAATTACGACAGTGTATACTATGACATATAAGTGGAAATTATTCAATTATCACAAATTCAAAATTGACAAAAATACTGAATTACGACAGTGTATACTATGACATAAAAGTGGAAATTATTCAATTATCACAGGAATTCAAAATTGAAAAAAATAATGAATTATGACAGTGTATACTATGACATAAAAGTGGAAATTATTCAATTATCACAAAACTTCAAAATGGACACAAATACTAAATTACGACAGTGTATACTATGTCATAAAAGTGGAAATTATTCAATTATCACAGGAATTCAAAATGGACACAATTACAAAATTACGACAATGTATACTATGTCATAAAAGTGGAAATTATTCAATTATCACAGGAATTCAAAATGGACAAAAATACTGAATTACGACAGTGTATACTATGACATAAAAGTGGAAATTATTCAATTATCACAAAAGTCCAAAATGGACACAAATACTAAATTACGACAATGTATACTATGTCATAAAAGTGGAAATTATTCAATTATCACAGAAATTCAAAATGGACACAATTACAAAATTACGACAGTGTATACTATGTCATAAAAGTGGAAATTATTCAAGTATCACAGGAATTCAAAATGGACAAAAATACTGAATTACGACAGTGTATACTATGACATAAAAGTGGAAATTATTCAATTATCACAAATTCAAAATTGACAAAAATACTGAATTACGACAGTGTATACTATGACATAAAAGTGGAAATTATTCAATTATCACAAATTCAAAATGGACAAAAATACTGAATTACGACAGTGTATACTATGTCATAAAAGTGGAAATTATTCAAGTATCACAGGAATTCAAAATGGACAAAAATACTGAATTACGACAGTGTATACTATGACATAAAAGTGGAAATTATTCAATTATCACAAATTCAAAATTGACAAAAATACTGAATTACGACAGTGTATACTATGACATAAAAGTGGAAATTATTCAATTATCACAAATTCAAAATTGACAAAAAAACTGAATTACGACAGTGTATACTATGACATAAAAGTGGAAATTATTCAATTATCACAAATTCAAAATGGACAAAAATACTGAATTACGACAGTGTATACTATGTCATAAAAGTGGAAATTATTCAATTATCACAGGAATTCAAAATGGACACAATTACAAAATTACGACAATGTATACTATGTCATAAAAGTGGAAATTATTCAATTATCACAGGAATTCAAAATGGACAAAAATCCTGAATTACGACAGTGTATACTATGTCATGAAAGTGAAAATTATTCAATTATCACAGGAATTCAAAATTGACAAAAATAATGAATTACGACAGTGTATACTATGACATAAAAGTGGAAATTATTCAATTATCACAAAACTTCAAAATGGACACAAATACTAAATTACGACAGTGTATACTATGACATAAAAGTGGAAATTATTCAATTATCACAAATTCAAAATTGACAAAAATACTGAATTACGACAGTGTATACTATGAAATAAAAGTGGAAATTATTCAATTATCACAAATTCAAAATGGACAAAAATACTGAATTATGACAGTGTATACTATGACATAAAAGTGGAAATTATTCAATTATCACAAATTCAAAATGGACAAAAATACTGAATTACGACAGTGTATACTATGACATAAAAGTGGAAATTATTCAATTATCACAGGAATTCAAAATTGAAAAAAATAATGAATTACAACAGTGTATACTATGACATAAAAGTGGAAATTATTCAATTATCACAAAACTTCAAAATGGACACAAATACTAAATTACGACAGTGTGTACTATGTCATAAAAGTGGAAATTATTCAATTATCACAGGAATTCAAAATGGACACAATTACAAAATTACGACAATGTATACTATGTCATAAAAGTGGAAATTATTCAATTATCACAGGAATTCAAAATGGACAAAAATACTGAATTACGACAGTGTATACTATGTCATAAAAGTGAAAATTATTCAATTATCACAGGAATTCAAAATTGACAAAAATAATGAATTACGACAGTGTATACTATGACATAAAAGGGGAAATTATTCAATTATCACAGGAATTCAAAATTGACAAAAATAATGAATTACGACAGTGTATACTATGACATAAAAGTGGAAATTATTCAATTATCACAAAAGTCCAAAATGGACACAAATACTAAATTACGACAATGAAACATTGTCATTGGACAATTGAATTGAATTGTCATTATGTCATTGGACAATTGAATATTTTCCACTTTTATGACATAGGATACTATGTCATAAAAGTGGAAAATATTCAATTATCACAGAAATTCAAAATTGACACAATTACAAAATTACGACAGTGTATACTATGTCATAAAAGTGGAAATTATTCAATTATCACAGGAATTCCAAATGGACAAAAATACTGAATTACGACAGTGTATACTATGACATAAAAGTGGAAATTATTCAATTATCACAGGAATTCAAAATTGACAAAAATACTGAATTACGACAGTGTATACTATGACATAAAAGTGGAAATTATTCAATTATTACAGGAATTCAAAATTGACAAAAATACTGAATTACGACAGTGTATACTATGACATAAAAGTGGAATTTATTCAATTATCAGAGGAATTCAAAATTGACAAAAATACTGAATACAGTGTACACTATGACAAATAGAGTGTATACTCTGACATAAAAGTGAAAATTATTCAATTATCACATGAATTCAAAATTGACAAAAATAATGAATTACGACAGTGTATACTATGTCATAAAAGTGGAAATTATTCAATTATCACAAAACTTCAAAATGGACACAAATACTAAATTACGACAGTGTATACTATGACATAAAAGTGGAAATTATTCAATTATCACAGGAATTCAAAATGGACACAATTACAAAATTACGACAGTGTATACTATGTCATAAAAGTGGAAATTATTCAATTATCACAGGAATTCAAAATGGACAAAAATACTGAATTACGACAGTGTATACTATGACATAAAAGTGGAAATTATTCAATTATCACAGGAATTCAAAATGGACAAAAATACTGAATTACGACAGTGTATACTATGACATAAAAGTGGAAATTATTCAATTATCACAAATTCAAAATTGACAAAAATACTGAATTACGACAGTGTATACTATGACATAAAAGTGGAAATTATTCAATTATCACAGGAATTCAAAATTGAAAAAATAATGAATTACGACAGTGTATACTATGACATAAAAGTGGAAATTATTCAATTATCACAAAAGTTCAAAATGGACACAAATACTAAATTACGACAATGTATACTATGTCATAAAAGTGGAAATTATTCAATTATCACAGAAATTCAAAATGGACACAATTACAAAATTACGACAGTGTATACTATGACATAAAAGTGGAAATTATTCAATTATCACAAATTCAAAATGGACAAAAATACTGAATTACGACAGTGTATACTATTTCATAAAAGCGGAAATTATTCAAGTATCACAGGAATTCAAAATGGACAAAAATACTGAATTACAACAGTGTATACTATGACATAAAAGTGGAAATTATTCAATTATCACAAATTCAAAATGGACAAAAATACTGAATTACGACAGTGTATACTATGTCATAAAAGCGGAAATTATTCAAGTATCACAGGAATTCAAAATGGACAAAAATACTGAATTACGACAGTGTATACTATGACATAAAAGTGGAAATTATTCAATTATCACAAATTCAAAATTGACAAAAATACTGAATTACGACAGTGTATACTATGACATAAAAGTGGAAATTATTCAATTATCACAGGAATTCAAAATTGAAAAAAATAATGAATTACGACAGTGTATACTATGACATAAAAGTGGAAATTATTCAAATATCACAGGAATTCAAAATGGACAAAAATACTGAATTACGACAGTGTATACTATGACATAAAAGTGGAAATTATTCAATTATCACAAATTCAAAATTGACAAAAATACTGAATTACGACAGTGTATACTATGACATAAAAGTGGAAATTATTCAATTATCACAAAACTTCAAAATGGACACAAATACTAAATTACGGCAGTGTATACTATGACACAAAAGTGGAAATTATTCAATTATCACAAAAGTTCAAAATGGACACAAATACTAAATTACGACAATGTATACTATGTCATAAAAGTGGAAATTATTCAAGTATCACAGGAATTCAAAATTGACAAAAATACTGAATTACGACAGTGTATACTATGTCATAAAAGTGGAAATTATTCAAGTATCACAGGAATTCAAAATGGACAAAAATACTGAATTACGACAGTGTATACTATGACATAAAAGTGGAAATTATTCAATTATCACAAATTCAAAATGGACAAAAATACTGAATTACGACAGTGTATACTATGTCATAAAAGTGGAAATTATTCAAGTATCACAGGAATTCAAAATGGACAAAAATACTAATTTACGACAGTGTATACTATGACATAAAAGGGGAAATTATTCAATTATCACAGGAATTCAAAATTGACAAAAATACTAAATTACGACAGTGTATACTATGTCATAAAAGTGGAAATTATTCAATTATCACAGGAATTCAAAATGGACACAATTACAAAATTACGACAGTGTATACTATGACATATAAGTGGAAATTATTCAATTATCACAAATTCAAAATTGACAAAAATACTGAATTACGACAGTGTATACTATGACATAAAAGTGGAAATTATTCAATTATCACAGGAATTCAAAATTGAAAAAAATAATGAATTATGACAGTGTATACTATGACATAAAAGTGGAAATTATTCAATTATCACAAAACTTCAAAATGGACACAAATACTAAATTACGACAGTGTATACTATGTCATAAAAGTGGAAATTATTCAATTATCACAGGAATTCAAAATGGACACAATTACAAAATTACGACAATGTATACTATGTCATAAAAGTGGAAATTATTCAATTATCACAGGAATTCAAAATGGACAAAAATACTGAATTACGACAGTGTATACTATGACATAAAAGTGGAAATTATTCAATTATCACAAAAGTCCAAAATGGACACAAATACTAAATTACGACAATGTATACTATGTCATAAAAGTGGAAATTATTCAATTATCACAGAAATTCAAAATGGACACAATTACAAAATTACGACAGTGTATACTATGTCATAAAAGTGGAAATTATTCAAGTATCACAGGAATTCAAAATGGACAAAAATACTGAATTACGACAGTGTATACTATGACATAAAAGTGGAAATTATTCAATTATCACAAATTCAAAATTGACAAAAATACTGAATTACGACAGTGTATACTATGAAATAAAAGTGGAAATTATTCAATTATCACAAATTCAAAATGGACAAAAATACTGAATTATGACAGTGTATACTATGACATAAAAGTGGAAATTATTCAATTATCACAAATTCAAAATGGACAAAAATACTGAATTACGACAGTGTATACTATGACATAAAAGTGGAAATTATTCAATTATCACAGGAATTCAAAATTGAAAAAAATAATGAATTACAACAGTGTATACTATGACATAAAAGTGGAAATTATTCAATTATCACAAAACTTCAAAATGGACACAAATACTAAATTACGACAGTGTGTACTATGTCATAAAAGTGGAAATTATTCAATTATCACAGGAATTCAAAATGGACACAATTACAAAATTACGACAATGTATACTATGTCATAAAAGTGGAAATTATTCAATTATCACAGGAATTCAAAATGGACAAAAATACTGAATTACGACAGTGTATACTATGTCATAAAAGTGAAAATTATTCAATTATCACAGGAATTCAAAATTGACAAAAATAATGAATTACGACAGTGTATACTATGACATAAAAGGGGAAATTATTCAATTATCACAGGAATTCAAAATTGACAAAAATAATGAATTACGACAGTGTATACTATGACATAAAAGTGGAAATTATTCAATTATCACAAAAGTCCAAAATGGACACAAATACTAAATTACGACAATGAAACATTGTCATTGGACAATTGAATTGAATTGTCATTATGTCATTGGACAATTGAATATTTTCCACTTTTATGACATAGGATACTATGTCATAAAAGTGGAAAATATTCAATTATCACAGAAATTCAAAATTGACACAATTACAAAATTACGACAGTGTATACTATGTCATAAAAGTGGAAATTATTCAATTATCACAGGAATTCCAAATGGACAAAAATACTGAATTACGACAGTGTATACTATGACATAAAAGTGGAAATTATTCAATTATCACAGGAATTCAAAATTGACAAAAATACTGAATTACGACAGTGTATACTATGACATAAAAGTGGAAATTATTCAATTATTACAGGAATTCAAAATTGACAAAAATACTGAATTACGACAGTGTATACTATGACATAAAAGTGGAATTTATTCAATTATCAGAGGAATTCAAAATTGACAAAAATACTGAATACAGTGTACACTATGACAAATAGAGTGTATACTCTGACATAAAAGTGAAAATTATTCAATTATCACATGAATTCAAAATTGACAAAAATAATGAATTACGACAGTGTATACTATGTCATAAAAGTGGAAATTATTCAATTATCACAAAACTTCAAAATGGACACAAATACTAAATTACGACAGTGTATACTATGACATAAAAGTGGAAATTATTCAATTATCACAGGAATTCAAAATGGACACAATTACAAAATTACGACAGTGTATACTATGTCATAAAAGTGGAAATTATTCAATTATCACAGGAATTCAAAATGGACAAAAATACTGAATTACGACAGTGTATACTATGACATAAAAGTGGAAATTATTCAATTATCACATGAATTCAAAATGGACAAAAATACTGAATTACGACAGTGTATACTATGACATAAAAGTGGAAATTATTCAATTATCACAGGAATTCAAAATTGACAAAAATACTGAATTACGACAGTGTATACTATGACATAAAAGTGGAAATTATTCAATTATCACAAATTCAAAATTGACAAAAATACTGAATTACGACAGTGTATACTATGACATAAAAGTGGAAATTATTCAATTATCACAGGAATTCAAAATTGAAAAAATAATGAATTACGACAGTGTATACTATGACATAAAAGTGGAAATTATTCAATTATCACAAAAGTTCAAAATGGACACAAATACTAAATTACGACAATGTATACTATGTCATAAAAGTGGAAATTATTCAATTATCACAGAAATTCAAAATGGACACAATTACAAAATTACGACAGTGTATACTATGACATAAAAGTGGAAATTATTCAATTATCACAAATTCAAAATGGACAAAAATACTGAATTACGACAGTGTATACTATTTCATAAAAGCGGAAATTATTCAAGTATCACAGGAATTCAAAATGGACAAAAATACTGAATTACAACAGTGTATACTATGACATAAAAGTGGAAATTATTCAATTATCACAAATTCAAAATGGACAAAAATACTGAATTACGACAGTGTATACTATGTCATAAAAGCGGAAATTATTCAAGTATCACAGGAATTCAAAATGGACAAAAATACTGAATTACGACAGTGTATACTATGACATAAAAGTGGAAATTATTCAATTATCACAAATTCAAAATTGACAAAAATACTGAATTACGACAGTGTATACTATGACATAAAAGTGGAAATTATTCAATTATCACAGGAATTCAAAATTGAAAAAAATAATGAATTACGACAGTGTATACTATGACATAAAAGTGGAAATTATTCAAATATCACAGGAATTCAAAATGGACAAAAATACTGAATTACGACAGTGTATACTATGACATAAAAGTGGAAATTATTCAATTATCACAAATTCAAAATTGACAAAAATACTGAATTACGACAGTGTATACTATGACATAAAAGTGGAAATTATTCAATTATCACAAAACTTCAAAATGGACACAAATACTAAATTACGGCAGTGTATACTATGACACAAAAGTGGAAATTATTCAATTATCACAAAAGTTCAAAATGGACACAAATACTAAATTACGACAATGTATACTATGTCATAAAAGTGGAAATTATTCAAGTATCACAGGAATTCAAAATTGACAAAAATACTGAATTACGACAGTGTATACTATGTCATAAAAGTGGAAATTATTCAAGTATCACAGGAATTCAAAATGGACAAAAATACTGAATTACGACAGTGTATACTATGACATAAAAGTGGAAATTATTCAATTATCACAAATTCAAAATGGACAAAAATACTGAATTACGACAGTGTATACTATGTCATAAAAGTGGAAATTATTCAAGTATCACAGGAATTCAAAATGGACAAAAATACTAATTTACGACAGTGTATACTATGACATAAAAGGGGAAATTATTCAATTATCACAGGAATTCAAAATTGACAAAAATACTAAATTACGACAGTGTATACTATGTCATAAAAGTGGAAATTATTCAATTATCACAGGAATTCAAAATGGACACAATTACAAAATTACGACAGTGTATACTATGACATATAAGTGGAAATTATTCAATTATCACAAATTCAAAATTGACAAAAATACTGAATTACGACAGTGTATACTATGACATAAAAGTGGAAATTATTCAATTATCACAGGAATTCAAAATTGAAAAAAATAATGAATTATGACAGTGTATACTATGACATAAAAGTGGAAATTATTCAATTATCACAAAACTTCAAAATGGACACAAATACTAAATTACGACAGTGTATACTATGTCATAAAAGTGGAAATTATTCAATTATCACAGGAATTCAAAATGGACACAATTACAAAATTACGACAATGTATACTATGTCATAAAAGTGGAAATTATTCAATTATCACAGGAATTCAAAATGGACAAAAATACTGAATTACGACAGTGTATACTATGACATAAAAGTGGAAATTATTCAATTATCACAAAAGTCCAAAATGGACACAAATACTAAATTACGACAATGTATACTATGTCATAAAAGTGGAAATTATTCAATTATCACAGAAATTCAAAATGGACACAATTACAAAATTACGACAGTGTATACTATGTCATAAAAGTGGAAATTATTCAAGTATCACAGGAATTCAAAATGGACAAAAATACTGAATTACGACAGTGTATACTATGACATAAAAGTGGAAATTATTCAATTATCACAAATTCAAAATTGACAAAAATACTGAATTACGACAGTGTATACTATGACATAAAAGTGGAAATTATTCAATTATCACAAATTCAAAATGGACAAAAATACTGAATTACGACAGTGTATACTATGTCATAAAAGTGGAAATTATTCAAGTATCACAGGAATTCAAAATGGACAAAAATACTGAATTACGACAGTGTATACTATGACATAAAAGTGGAAATTATTCAATTATCACAAATTCAAAATTGACAAAAATACTGAATTACGACAGTGTATACTATGACATAAAAGTGGAAATTATTCAATTATCACAAATTCAAAATTGACAAAAAAACTGAATTACGACAGTGTATACTATGACATAAAAGTGGAAATTATTCAATTATCACAAATTCAAAATGGACAAAAATACTGAATTACGACAGTGTATACTATGTCATAAAAGTGGAAATTATTCAATTATCACAGGAATTCAAAATGGACACAATTACAAAATTACGACAATGTATACTATGTCATAAAAGTGGAAATTATTCAATTATCACAGGAATTCAAAATGGACAAAAATCCTGAATTACGACAGTGTATACTATGTCATGAAAGTGAAAATTATTCAATTATCACAGGAATTCAAAATTGACAAAAATAATGAATTACGACAGTGTATACTATGACATAAAAGTGGAAATTATTCAATTATCACAAAACTTCAAAATGGACACAAATACTAAATTACGACAGTGTATACTATGACATAAAAGTGGAAATTATTCAATTATCACAAATTCAAAATTGACAAAAATACTGAATTACGACAGTGTATACTATGAAATAAAAGTGGAAATTATTCAATTATCACAAATTCAAAATGGACAAAAATACTGAATTATGACAGTGTATACTATGACATAAAAGTGGAAATTATTCAATTATCACAAATTCAAAATGGACAAAAATACTGAATTACGACAGTGTATACTATGACATAAAAGTGGAAATTATTCAATTATCACAGGAATTCAAAATTGAAAAAAATAATGAATTACAACAGTGTATACTATGACATAAAAGTGGAAATTATTCAATTATCACAAAACTTCAAAATGGACACAAATACTAAATTACGACAGTGTGTACTATGTCATAAAAGTGGAAATTATTCAATTATCACAGGAATTCAAAATGGACACAATTACAAAATTACGACAATGTATACTATGTCATAAAAGTGGAAATTATTCAATTATCACAGGAATTCAAAATGGACAAAAATACTGAATTACGACAGTGTATACTATGTCATAAAAGTGAAAATTATTCAATTATCACAGGAATTCAAAATTGACAAAAATAATGAATTACGACAGTGTATACTATGACATAAAAGGGGAAATTATTCAATTATCACAGGAATTCAAAATTGACAAAAATAATGAATTACGACAGTGTATACTATGACATAAAAGTGGAAATTATTCAATTATCACAAAAGTCCAAAATGGACACAAATACTAAATTACGACAATGAAACATTGTCATTGGACAATTGAATTGAATTGTCATTATGTCATTGGACAATTGAATATTTTCCACTTTTATGACATAGGATACTATGTCATAAAAGTGGAAAATATTCAATTATCACAGAAATTCAAAATTGACACAATTACAAAATTACGACAGTGTATACTATGTCATAAAAGTGGAAATTATTCAATTATCACAGGAATTCCAAATGGACAAAAATACTGAATTACGACAGTGTATACTATGACATAAAAGTGGAAATTATTCAATTATCACAGGAATTCAAAATTGACAAAAATACTGAATTACGACAGTGTATACTATGACATAAAAGTGGAAATTATTCAATTATTACAGGAATTCAAAATTGACAAAAATACTGAATTACGACAGTGTATACTATGACATAAAAGTGGAATTTATTCAATTATCAGAGGAATTCAAAATTGACAAAAATACTGAATACAGTGTACACTATGACAAATAGAGTGTATACTCTGACATAAAAGTGAAAATTATTCAATTATCACATGAATTCAAAATTGACAAAAATAATGAATTACGACAGTGTATACTATGTCATAAAAGTGGAAATTATTCAATTATCACAAAACTTCAAAATGGACACAAATACTAAATTACGACAGTGTATACTATGACATAAAAGTGGAAATTATTCAATTATCACAGGAATTCAAAATGGACACAATTACAAAATTACGACAGTGTATACTATGTCATAAAAGTGGAAATTATTCAATTATCACAGGAATTCAAAATGGACAAAAATACTGAATTACGACAGTGTATACTATGACATAAAAGTGGAAATTATTCAATTATCACATGAATTCAAAATGGACAAAAATACTGAATTACGACAGTGTATACTATGACATAAAAGTGGAAATTATTCAATTATCACAGGAATTCAAAATTGACAAAAATACTGAATTACGACAGTGTATACTATGACATAAAAGTGGAAATTATTCAATTATCACAAATTCAAAATTGACAAAAATACTGAATTACGACAGTGTATACTATGACATAAAAGTGGAAATTATTCAATTATCACAGGAATTCAAAATTGAAAAAATAATGAATTACGACAGTGTATACTATGACATAAAAGTGGAAATTATTCAATTATCACAAAAGTTCAAAATGGACACAAATACTAAATTACGACAATGTATACTATGTCATAAAAGTGGAAATTATTCAATTATCACAGAAATTCAAAATGGACACAATTACAAAATTACGACAGTGTATACTATGACATAAAAGTGGAAATTATTCAATTATCACAAATTCAAAATGGACAAAAATACTGAATTACGACAGTGTATACTATTTCATAAAAGCGGAAATTATTCAAGTATCACAGGAATTCAAAATGGACAAAAATACTGAATTACAACAGTGTATACTATGACATAAAAGTGGAAATTATTCAATTATCACAAATTCAAAATGGACAAAAATACTGAATTACGACAGTGTATACTATGTCATAAAAGCGGAAATTATTCAAGTATCACAGGAATTCAAAATGGACAAAAATACTGAATTACGACAGTGTATACTATGACATAAAAGTGGAAATTATTCAATTATCACAAATTCAAAATTGACAAAAATACTGAATTACGACAGTGTATACTATGACATAAAAGTGGAAATTATTCAATTATCACAGGAATTCAAAATTGAAAAAAATAATGAATTACGACAGTGTATACTATGACATAAAAGTGGAAATTATTCAAATATCACAGGAATTCAAAATGGACAAAAATACTGAATTACGACAGTGTATACTATGACATAAAAGTGGAAATTATTCAATTATCACAAATTCAAAATTGACAAAAATACTGAATTACGACAGTGTATACTATGACATAAAAGTGGAAATTATTCAATTATCACAAAACTTCAAAATGGACACAAATACTAAATTACGATAGTGTATACTATGACATAAAAGGGGAAATTATTCAATTATCACAGGAATTCAAAATTGACAAAAATAATGAATTACGACAGTGTATACTATGAGATAAAAGTGGAAATTATTCAATTATCACAAAAGTTCAAAATGGACACAAATACTAAATTACGACAATGTATACTATGTCATAAAAGTGGAAATTATTCAATTATCACAAAACTTCAAAATGGACAAAAATACTGAATTACGACAGTGTATACTATGACATAAAAGTGGAAATTATTCAATTATCACAGGAATTCAAAATTGACAAAAATACTGAATTACGACAGTGTATACTATGACATAAAAGTGGAAATTATTCAATTATCACAGGAATTCAAAATTGAAAAAAATAATGAATTATGACAGTGTATACTATGACATAAAAGTGGAAATTATTCAATTATCACAAAACTTCAAAATGGACACATATACTAAATTACGACAGTGTATACTATGTCATAAAAGTGGAAATTATTCAATTATCACAGGAATTCAAAATGGACACAATTACAAAATTACGACAATGTATACTATGTCATAAAAGTGAAAATTATTCAATTATCACAGGAATTCAAAATGGACAAAAATACTGAATTACGACAGTGTATACTATGACAAAAAAGTGGAAATTATTCAATTATCACAAAACTTCAAAAGGGACACAAATACTAAATTACGACAGTGTATACTATGACATAAAAGGGGAAATTATTCAATTATCACAGGAATTCAAAATTGACAAAAATAATGAATTACGACAGTGTATACTATGACATAAAAGTGGAAATTATTCAATTATCACAAAAGTTCAAAATGGACACAAATACTAAATTACGACAATGTATACTATGTCATAAAAGTGGAAATTATTCAATTATCACAGAAATTCAAAATGGACACAATTACAAAATTACGACAGTGTATACTATATCATAAAAGTGGAAATTATTCAAGTATCACAGGAATTCAAAATGGACAAAAATACTGAATTACGACAGTGTATACTATGACATAAAAGTGGAAATTATTCAATTATCACAAATTCAAAATTGACAAAAATACTGAATTACGACAGTGTATACTATGACATAAAAGTGGAAATTATTCAAGTATCACAGGAATTCAAAATGGACAAAAATACTGAATTACGACAGTGTATACTATGACATAAAAGTGGAAATTATTCAAATATCACAGGAATTCAAAATGGACAAAAATACTGAATTACGACAGTGTATACTATGACATAAAAGTGGAAATTATTCAATTATCACAAAACTTCAAAATGGACACAAATACTAAATTACGACAGTGTATACTATGTCATAAAAGTGGAAATTATTCAATTATCACAGGAATTCAAAATGGACACAATTACAAAATTACGACAATGTATACTATGTCATAAAAGTGAAAATTATTCAATTATCACAGGAATTCAAAATGGACAAAAATACTGAATTACGACAGTGTATACTATGACATAAAAGTGGAAATTATTCAATTATCACAAAACTTCAAAATGGACACAAATACTAAATTACGACAGTGTATACTATGACATAAAAGGGGAAATTATTCAATTATCACAGGAATTCAAAATTGACAAAAATAATGAATTACGACAGTGTATACTATGACATAAAAGTGGAAATTATTCAATTATCACAAAAGTTCAAAATGGACACAAATACTAAATTACGACAATGTATACTATGTCATAAAAGTGGAAATTATTCAATTATCACAGAAATTCAAAATGGACACAATTACAAAATTACGACAGTGTATACTATATCATAAAAGTGGAAATTATTCAAGTATCACAGGAATTCAAAATGGACAAAAATACTGAATTACGACAGTGTATACTATGACATAAAAGTGGAAATTATTCAATTATCACAAATTCAAAATTGACAAAAATACTGAATTACGACAGTGTATACTATGACATAAAAGTGGAAATTATTCAATTATCACAAATTCAAAATGGACAAAAATACTGAATTACGACAGTGTATACTATGTCATAAAAGTGGAAATTATTCAAGTATCACAGGAATTCAAAATGGACAAAAATACTGAATTACGACAGTGTATACTATGACATAAAAGTGGAAATTATTCAAATATCACAGGAATTCAAAATGGACAAAAATACTGAATTACGACACTGTATACTATGACATAAAAGTGGAAATTATTCAATTATCACAAATTCAAAATTGACAAAAATACTGAATTACGACAGTGTATACTATGACATAAAAGTGGAAATTATTCAATTATCACATGAATTCAAAATGGACAAAAATACTGAATTACGACAGTGTATACTATGACATAAAAGTGGAAATTATTCAATTATCACAGGAATTCAAAATTGACAAAAATACTGAATTACGACAGTGTATACTATGACATAAAAGTGGAAATTATTCAATTATCACAAATTCAAAATTGACAAAAATACTGAATTACGACAGTGTATACTATGAC
Source organism: Pseudorasbora parva (assembly GCF_024679245.1). Lineage (NCBI taxonomy): Eukaryota > Metazoa > Chordata > Actinopteri > Cypriniformes > Gobionidae > Pseudorasbora > Pseudorasbora parva. The sequence goes on along the minus strand of NC_090185.1, from coordinate 3,559,495 downwards.
ATAAAAGTAGAAATTATTCAATTATCACAGGAATTCAAAATTGAAAAAAATAATGAATTACGACAGTGTATACTATGACATAAAAGTGGAAATTATTCAATTATCACAAAACTTCAAAATGGACACAAATACTAAATTACGACAGTGTATACTATGTCATAAAAGTGGAAATTATTCAATTATCACAGGAATTCAAAATGGACACAATTACAAAATTACGACAGTGTATACTATGACATAAAAGTGGAAATTATTCAATTATCACAAATTCAAAATTGACAAAAATACTGAATTACGACAGTGTATACTATGACATAAAAGTGGAAATTATTCAATTATCACAGGAATTCAAAATTGAAAAAATAATGAATTACGACAGTGTATACTATGACATAAAAGTGGAAATTATTCAATTATCACAAAACTTCAAAATGGACACAAATACTAAATTACGACAGTGTATACTATGTCATAAAAGTGGAAATTATTCAATTATCACAGGAATTCAAAATGGACAAAAATACTGAATTACGACAGTGTATACTATGTCATAAAAGTGAAAATTATTCAATTATCACAGGAATTCAAAATTGACAAAAATAATGAATTACGACAGTGTATACTATGACATAAAAGTGGAAATTATTCAATTATCACAAAAGTTCAAAATGGACACAAATACTAAATTACGACAATGTATACTATGTCATAAAAGTGGAAATTATTCAAGTATCACAGGAATTCAAAATGAACAAAAATACTGAATTACGACAGTGTATACTATGACATAAAAGTGGAAATTATTCAATTATCACAAATTCAAAATTGACAAAAATACTGAATTACGACAGTGTATACTATGTCATAAAAGTGGAAATTATTCAAGTATCACAGGAATTCAAAATGGACAAAAATACTGAATTACGACAGTGTATACTATGACATAAAAGTGGAAATTATTCAATTATCACAAATTCAAAATGGACAAAAATCCTGAATTACGACAGTGTATACTATGTCATAAAAGTGGAAATTATTCAAGTATCACAGGAATTCAAAATGGACAAAAATACTAATTTACGACAGTGTATACTATGACATAAAAGGGGAAATTATTCAATTATCACAGGAATTCAAAATTGACAAAAATACTAAATTACGACAGTGTATACTATGTCATAAAAGTGGAAATTATTCAATTATCACAGGAATTCAAAATGGACACAATTACAAAATTACGACAGTGTATACTATGACATATAAGTGGAAATTATTCAATTATCACAAATTCAAAATTGACAAAAATACTGAATTACGACAGTGTATACTATGACATAAAAGTGGAAATTATTCAATTATCACAGGAATTCAAAATTGAAAAAAATAATGAATTATGACAGTGTATACTATGACATAAAAGTGGAAATTATTCAATTATCACAAAACTTCAAAATGGACACAAATACTAAATTACGACAGTGTATACTATGTCATAAAAGTGGAAATTATTCAATTATCACAGGAATTCAAAATGGACACAATTACAAAATTACGACAATGTATACTATGTCATAAAATGTGAAAATTATTCAATTATCACAGGAATTCAAAATGGACAAAAATACTGAATTACGACAGTGTATACTATGACATAAAAGTGGAAATTATTTAATTATCACAAAAGTCCAAAATGGACACAAAAACTAAATTACGACAATGTATACTATGTCATAAAAGTGGAAATTATTCAATTATCACAGAAATTCAAAATGGACACAATTACAAAATTACGACAGTGTATACTATGTCATAAAAGTGGAAATTATTCAAGTATCACAGGAATTCAAAATGGACAAAAATACTGAATTACGACAGTGTATACTATGACATAAAAGTGGAAATTATTCAATTATCACAAATTCAAAATTGACAAAAATACTGAATTACGACAGTGTATACTATGACATAAAAGTGGAAATTATTCAATTATCACAAATTCAAAATGGACAAAAATACTGAATTACGACAGTGT
>NC_090185.1:3099963-3254963 GCF_024679245.1 Pseudorasbora parva | reverse complement strand
CGTGGACTGTCAGAGATACAGCTTTTGGGGCGTGAGTAATGAAGAGCCTTCTGAAGCAAAGTGGCACGTTTGTGTAAGAACAATGTGCATATTTTAAACTTTATAGACTAAATTAACTATGTTTATTGAAATAAATTGTGTTTTGGTGTTATTATGAAAAGAGTAACCCCTGACACTAAGTTTTGTTTAGCTCTATCTTCTCTCTTCTGTGTTTGTCAGTGCACATACGTCAAGGATTCATGGGTGAAGAAGGGTTACTGAGTAGATCGTTCTGTGGGAGGCGTTTTCATGGAAATCAAGTGTAAAGAGTTTTATCTCTAAAAACAGATTTGACCGACGAACGCTGTGCTAAGTGATGAACTGTGACTTTGGAATCTCATATGGTCTGTTGTTTCAGGAAGAAAACTGAAAAAATAAATAAATAAATAAATAAAAATGACCACGTAATTAGATTTCACAAACTTAATTCCTATCGACCAGCTCACTTAGCACAGCGTTCGTGGCTCGAGACATCGAGACTGTTTTCCAAGATGGCCGCCGTCTGTAAACACGTAATGGACTGTCTTTATAAAGTATCTTCTTATTAAACTGTTTGTCCTCTTACAAAGTTCTCAATGCTGCGGTTTGCATGTAGGGACCCTCATTATGCTGCAGTGTTAGTGTGAGGCTATTTTGAGCCTTGTTAGCGGTATAGCGATTTAATTTCACTTATTCCATGCCCCATAGACAAACATTATAAGCTAATCTGTGTTTAGAGATAAAACTCTTTACATTTGATTTTCATGAAACCGCATCCCAGAGAACGATCGACTCGCTGACCATCTGTTAATTACCCCTAGGGTCATTTCTCACCGGAGTTGTCCTTTAAGCGCAATGTGATTCGTGTGACACTGAAAACCGAAAGCTAGTATTTTAGTCTATACATTTTTAAATATAGATATTTTTATTACACAAATGCACCGCTTCAGAAGGCCTTTATTAACCCCCTGGAGCTGTGTGGATCAGTTATATGATGGTTAGATGCACTTTTATCGACCGACAAGGCACTGGCATTATAAAGCTGGGAAGAGCCAGGACTTTTTAAATATAACTTTAAATAATTCAGATTTTATTCATTTGAACAAAGAATATCATATACACTTGGGATGACTTGAGGGTGAGTAAATCATGGGCTAATTTTCATTTGTAGGTGAACTAACTGCTGTAAACTGGGCCCACCCCCCCCCCACCCCCCACACACACACACACACACAATTTACATTTTACTAATAATAAATAAGGGAAGACTTGAAAACCCAGTTTGTGAACCAAAGGCCAACCGAGAGGAAAGGAAAATCAAACCTGAGATCTCCTTCTCAACTCACATCTTTCTTCTAGACAGAAATGAGATCAAGTGAACATCAAATTGAGACATAAGGCTAAGTCTCCTGCTTCTCACATGTTTATCCTGAGACAAAAAATGACATTCTCTCATGTTTATCTCCACTAAAGTTTCATAAGAGATCTCAACAACATCACATACTGTGCTCTGATTTGTCTCCTTGGCTAGAGAGACTGGATTGCTCATGTGTGTCTCCTCTAAAGTTTCAGAAGGGATCTCAACAGTATCGCACGCTGTGCTCAGACTCTTCTCTTCAGCTCGATACTCTGGAGCTCTTACTTTTGTCAACTCTAAAAAGTTTCATAAAAGATCTCAATAACATCACACACTGTGCTCAGAATAGTCTCCTTAGTTAAAGTCTCTGGCACTCTCAAATTTGTCAAACAAATGTTGGTCACTTATTCAAAACTCTTCACACAGTGATCACAACTTCAGTCTGTGCAAGCTAAACTGAGGATCATTGGCACTTGATTTGAGATATGAATGAAGTGTTTTGTTAGTTTTTGTGGATGTTGAATGTGAAATAACTGCTGTGAGGCAGAAAGTTGGTTTGGAGAATACGTTTTGAAAATGACCAAAGTATTGAGAAATGTGGCCTAGCGATTGTAAAAACTGTAATTTAGTTTAATTTGGCAGGGCAAATCCCAGCATCTTCTCTAGTTTATCTGAGAAGGGTTCTGCCACATTGGTAGTTTGAGCTCTATTGGCCTGTGGTTCACAAACTGGTTTTTCAAGTCTTCCCTTATTGAAATGTAAATTGTGAGTGGGGGGTTGAGGAGAGAAACACACAGGCGTCGTGATTTACTATCTAACAGAGGACCTGAGTCAGTGTGTGTGTAACGTAATCACTATTCAATAATGACCTGCATTTAATACATTAGAGAGCTATTTCTGCTTGATTTAACCCTTTAAACTCAGGTATTTCTGTAAAAACTCTAAATCTTTACAGTGTGTTTGTGATGATAAGAAATGTCACAGCAAACACACAGGCGTCGTGATTTACTATCTAACAGGGGACCTGAGTCAGTGTGTGTGTGTAACGTAATCACTATTCAATCATGACCTGCATTTAATACATTAGAGAGCTATTTCTGCTTGATTTAACCCTTTAAACTCAGGTATTTCTGTAAAAACTCTAAATCTTTACAGTGTGTTTGTGATGATAAGAAATGTCACAGCAAACACACAGGCGTCGTGATTTACTATCTAACAGGGGACCTGAGTCAGTGTGTGTGTGTAACGTAATCACTATTCAATAATGAGCTATTTTCCGTCTCCTCGGCTGTGAACCGCTCCTGGCGTGCGTCTGGTAAATACGCCATAATAATAGCGACCCATAATGGAACTTGCGCAGCTGCTTTTAAAGGGAATGTTGGATGCCGCTCTGATTGGTTTATTCACGTTACGCCCAAACCACACCTATGAATAATGAAGCTACTTCAGACCAACCCATTTTAGATTTGCGCCGGTGCAAGAGTCATTTATCCCGCCGGGAAAATAGCAACAGCGCCGAGTCCCGCCCACAAAGTTACCTGCGCTTCGCGCTTTGACACTTGCGTTTCAGATCGTTAAAATAGGGCCCTAAATCTTTGCAGTGTGTTTATGACAGCAAGAAATGTCACAGCAAACACACAGGCGTCGTGATTTACTATCTAACAGGGGACCTGAGTCAGAGTGTGTGTGTAACGTAATCACTATTCAATAATGACCTGCATTTAATACATTAGAGAGATATTTCTGCTTGATTTAACCCTTTAAACTCAGGTATTGCTGTAAAAACTCTAAATCTTTGCAGTGTGTTTGTGATGATAAGAAATGTCACAGTAAACACACAGGCGTCGTGATTTACTATCTAACAGGGGACCTGAATCATTTTGTAAATCATAAATAAATCAAAAGTGGTTAGTTTAAAAAGCTCATAAATGTATAAGGTGGTAAGATGGGCCTTTTATATGGGCCAAAAGTCACACATTATTTTTACAAATACTTGGCTAAAATAAAATGTTTTTAATAATGTCTATGTTAACACTTGTTTAAAAGAACTTTAGATGCAAAGTTTGTCCCATTTACCGTACCTTTTCTGTTTGATAAATAAAATAATGCATTATTTTTCAATAAATATAGGCTACTGTCATTAAAATGTTATATATATAAATACAGAAACAAAAAAATATTTACAAAAGCATTGAATGAGATCCCTTAATAATTGAATAAAGTTTTACGGTCTGTCCACGGCCATGATGGATGGTATTTACTATATTTATTTGTAGAAACTGAAGACACACACATTTTGATGGCAGATGTATTTCTAATTACATCCTGGTTGTTTAGATTTTTTTATCGTTTTTTCTTGGATCCTGTAGTATTTAATTTTAAAGTAATGCAAAGTTTGAAACTAGTCAGGGTGTTTAGTAAAGAGATATAATCTATATAATGTTTGTTCCTTTAGTCAGCAGCCTGTTAAACAGCAGCTCTAGAGTCAGAGGACAGCAGGCCATTCAAACAATAGAGGAGTGTGTGTGTGTGTGTGTGAACGACGTGTGTTTAAGGGCTATTACAGTTCCTGCTCCAGCCTACAGGGGAGCTGCTGAGCATGGCCTTAAACACTCACACACTCTTAGGTCCCCTCTTGGTCAAAATTTTTAAAAATTCACCAGAGTGTTTTTTCTTGATTTTAACATGATTTAAACACACACACCTGTAGGTCGTCACTTGGTCAAACATTTAAAAAATCACCAGAGCATTTCTTTAGTGTTTTACTTCATTTTCACATGATTTAAAGCATTGGTGAGTGTGTAACGACGCCAAGGTCCCCTGTAGACAAGTACACACACACACACACAATCTCGCAGATGTCTGATCCACTACGAGAAGAGAGAACTGTAATCTCACACACACACACACACACACACACCTGATCTTGCAGGTGTCTGATCCACTACGAGAAGAGAGAACTGTAATCTCTCACAAACACACACACACAAACACACACGATCTCGCAGGTGTCTGATCCACTATGAGAAGAGAGAACTGTAATCTCACACACACACACACACACCTGAACTGTCCGGCTTGTCTGCACTTTCTTCACTCCTCCCCTCGCTGCAGCCTGTAGCACGATGACGTACTGCAGGGGTCGCCAACTGGCGGACTCCGGTCCGGATCCGGACCGCGAGATGCATCCATCCGGACCGCGAAGCCGTTTGACACACTGAAATAACTAAATGCCAAATGCGATTTAAAATAAATAAATAAATAATCACATTTATATCAGGCAGCTCAGTAGAACCGTTTTTCCTATGTTGCCACGGTTGCGTTGACAGGATCTCACAGCGGACGCACACATTACGAGCGAGCTCAGTTTTGAATCGACTCCTGACAGAAGAACTTCACGGTGAGTGTATCTCTTGTAGCACAGGGTGAAATCAGTATGTACATGGAGGATTTGAGGGAAATATAATATAAATGTAATACATCGTGCAGCTGAGCTTGCGCGTATGTGAGCGTCCAGTGTGAGATCCTGAGACGCGCCCATGAGCTTCAGTCCGGTGTGCGGCTACGTTACTATGCTCACTACATGTTTAGACGCGCATTGAAGAGACTGAAGAAAACGGCGCGCAAAACAGAGGCTGAATCAGAAATTGGCCCCTTAACCCTCATTCACTATTCCCTACGTTTGTCCACTATTACAGTTCACTTGAAGGAGTGAATGAAAACGAGTGCGTGAAGTCGGACAGCTGTTGTGTGTACATCGGCTGTACACCCGTTATTGCGGTGCAACATGTGAGTACACTCAAACATGTCCACTGTGGTTTTGGACGCCACTACAAATGGCTGTCCCCTCAAATAATGCCCTATTTAGGGTATAGGGGCGATTTCTGATTCAGCCATACACATTTTAAAGACCCCTTTATCCTCAGCAGTCTGAGGTAAGGGCGCAGAAAATAAATGAGCCAATTTCTCACATGCACTGAAGTTCAGACAATGTAGCTATATTCACTTTTTTATTATTATTATTATTTTATTTTTTTTGCAACAAGGAATGTTTATGCTTCCATTCCATCTTTAAGTTTAACTCAGCTCAGCCTTTTGAGAGGTTATTTACGTTTTTCTGGATTTAAAGGAACAGTTGAAATAAAGAGATAAAATATTTTGTGGACTTTTTCATTTTTCCAACACTGGTGGCACCTTATTTTTGCCTGTTTGCGTTTCTGGATGATATTGCTAATGATTTTTTACCAGTGCAATTTGAAGCACAGAGAGAGCAGTGCTGAAGATAGTCTCAACCTAACTAAATGTGGGCTATACATGTGAATGAACATAACATTATGTTATGAGATTTCTGTTTTGTTTTTTAACCAGGAGGGTTTGTGTTCATTGATTGTTACTGTTTATCTCAGTTCAGCAGAAAAAGCACTTTAGTTGCTAGTAATGTTGAAATGAATGTATTTTCAGTGCAGATTTAGAGATGAAGGCATTTTTTCATTCATCATATTTTTGTCAGACATGGCTACTGGTTGAATTAGATATTTTGTACCAATGCAAACAGAATAACCTCAAAATTAAATACATTTTTTGAAGGATTACCTATGTTTGCTTTAAAAAAATGAAAAGACATACTTTATCTATAAGAGAACATATATTTTGTTCAATAAAGACATTTTAATCTACACTAATTTCTTTAGTCTGGCAAAAAGACATCGATTCATGTTTTTAGGTATATAACTGTCCGGACCTCGGCCGGTGAGAAGGTTTTTTTTCTGGACCCCAAGCTATTTTAGTTGAAGACCCCTGACGTACTGGATCAGATCTAACGCGTTCTGGACGCGCATGCGCGGTGCTTTCATTCACAATTCGATGACGTCATATACGCATGCGCAGTCGAGCTTTGGGGACATCATTGAATGCACAGGAGAGTTTTGCTGGATAGATAAATAATCAAACCGCTCGCGCAAAAATAATGATTAATTATATCATTATTGTCATTTCAAATCAACTTCAAAATGACAACACACAATAATCCATGATGGAAAACCCCAGCTAACTCGATAGTAAACTCCTTGCTCAGAAAAGATAAACTATAACATGTGGCAGACAAAAAAATAAATGCTAGATGTATTCAAAACAGGAACAATAAAACCAGAAAACACACAAATAAACCTTAAACACAACATAAAGTACCAAAAGTATAGTCAGCCACATGGAACATAGTAAATGTGCAATAATATCAGAAATGCAAAACAGTTTATCAAATATAATCTAACATATGCTTTAGTAAATTTGTTAACATCAGTATATTTTTATAATAATATGGATGGCTAATATAATTAGAGAAATGATCAGTTATTATGGAACAACCGTGATAGCCTTCCTTACCTTCTCATAAAGGAAATAAGACTGTGGGGGTAAGGAAGGGGCAACTCCCTCAAAGAAACACAACAGTCAGCTCCCCCCAATGGCAGGGAGAGAACATTACATCTTCCCTACACAAGCTATTATCATTTCAGGAAGGTTTATGGACTTTATCCAAAATACAAGCACTTTCCAAACCTTGAAAACACCACATTAAAAATCAAGCGTTTTCCAGGATTTCCAGCACCTGTACGAACCCTGTCTATCATTAGTTCATTAATCCCAGACCTGTTTCTGTTCTTCCCATGATCTCCCTGTTATTTAAACCTGAGTTCTGTTCAGTTCATCGTCCGGTATCGTCTACGTTACGTGGTTGTGTTTCTCCTCATGATTCTCCTGTGTGTTGTGTGGATTATTAGATTAAAGACGGTTCTTTGAGTTATTTCCTGAGTCGTGCGCTTCACTACAGCCACCGTTGCTGACACTAACAGTGAATGTTAATCTTCTTCAACTCATTTAACCAGTAATTTATCACATGATACAGAACAGAAGCAACTGAAGCCATAAAAACACATTTAAAACTCACCAACCAGACGCCACAAACAGAGCAAAAGTAATTTGAGGAACATTTTCTTCATCGGTGCACTGAAAAGCCCACGATAGCGACTCTTAAAATGGCTGCTAACCCTCAGATTGATCTGAAACACTGAACTGTGATATTTATCTGGTTGTGTGTGAATCCTCCCCTAACCTCAGTAAGTTTCCACTCACACATCCGTCTCCTTTAACATCACGGAAATCAACACGCTTTTGCTGATCTTACGTTTTCAAATGAATTCTGGCCCTGAATGAAAACTAGGGGCTGCGCTCCTGCCTTCATCTTCAGGCTGGAACTGCAAGCATCTTGTGAAAAGTGGCATAATACGTCCCCTTTAATATCATTTCAAAACTCAGTGTATCGTGGAGCCTCTGGGGATTCCCACCCCTATAAACTACTAGTATACGTATAAGTTCACTTGTAGTAAAGATTCACAACATGGTTGTGCACTTAAAGTTTGCTACTGTTACACTTATAGTACACTTAAACATATACTTTTATATACTAAAAGTGGGCCAATTTAGTCCCAAGCAGTACTGAAATAGTGCACTTACAAGTATACTACTAGTACATTAATATTAATATACTTACTACATGAAGTGCACTTAAAATATACTGGAACATTACTTAAATACACTTAATAAAATTAAAGAAGTATACTTCTTTTTCCTAAGGGTTGTGTGGAGAGGAAGATATGAGCTTCTTATCAGAAAGATAAAATGAAGAGACGCTTCAGCCACAAACTACTGACACGCACAGAGACGACAAACATCCAGCAGACGGTTTATCCACCCGACAGATCAGACCAGACACACTGATGTTTGAACCGATTAAATTAAATGGAAAAAACATCACATGACTAATTTGACTCAAATCCAGTAAATCACATGTATAATAGTGTGTGTGTGTGGGGGGGAGGATGAGGAGCTTGGGGGTCCTTATAATATAGCCATCATAAAATGTGTACTCAGTTTGTTGCATTTGGGGCATGCTGACCCCTGACCCCGCCAAAAGCACCAACAGTGGCACGTGAGCATCAGAACTGGACCACGGAGCAATGGAAGAAGGTGGCCTGGTCTGATGAATCACGTTTTCTTTAAGATCACGTTAATGGCAGGGTACGTATGCGTCGCTTACCTGGGGAACACATGGCCCCAGGATGCACTATAGGAAGAATGCAAGCCGGTGGAGACAGTGTGATGCTTTGGGTAATGTTCTGCTGTGAAACCTTGCAAAGCAAAAACTGTTCAGGAATAGTTTTGAGGAGCACAATGAGTTTGAGGTGTTGACTTGGCCTCCAAATTCCCAAGATCTCAATCCAATCAAGCATCTGTGGGATGTGCTGAACAAACAAGTCCAATCCATGAAGTCCCCACCTCACAACTTACATGTATTAAAGGATCTGCTGCTAACATCTTGGTGCCAGATACCACAGCACACCTTCAGGGGTCTAGTGGAGTCCATGCCTTGACGGGTTAGCAAAAGGTGGACGAACACAATATTAGAAAGGTGGGCACAATGTTATGCCTGGACAGAGTATACTATTCATTTAAACATAAAACACACACACACACACACACACACACACACACACACACACACACACACACACACACACACACACACACACACCTTTGCTGACCTCCTAAATGTCTCTCAAACCAGATTCAGGGATCCAGTCTTCCTGACTCTGCAAGCTCACCGTCCTCACTCTCAGAAGGAATGACTAACTGCTCAATCATGGTCCTTCTGCTCATAAAATGTTCTTGTTTCTATTTCCTGCAAGTATCAATAGATAGTAAAAACACTCAATATTGGTGCATTCATTCATTCATATTGCCGGAACAAAAGTGGCCTAACTGCAACAGTGTTGCCCTGAGGACACAAAAACAACAACACAGTTTTAGTATTTAAATGAAAATTTTAACAATCAAACATACTTCTTTACATAATGATGCACATGCATATTATATAAAGTTATTTAAACTTTAAAAATGGATATTTATTTAACCAATTGGTGACACTTTATCCCATGTGGCTTTGCTTCATGAAATGACTGCTCCATCCCCAAACAAAAGGTCACGCCCACTTCAGCCTCTCATTTCATTCAACAGACATGTCAGGTGATACTAAAAATAAAACAATTTTATATAATCATATATAAAAAAAAATGTTAAAGGGGCGGTGTGAGGTCCAAAAAGGTAGTTTTCCTGAAGGCAACACCATGTCATAGAGGGTTAAAATACATTTACAATAAACAAGGACTGGTATATCTTACCTAATGCAGAAGTAGTCTGGCTATTTCTGAGTTGTGTAGATGTCCACTATCCTCTTTTTTGATAAATTTGCAGTCAAATCGTTCTTTATGTGCAGTAGGGAAAGATCCAAGAATCTGTCCTGAGCCATTGAGTGGCCAGTGAACGGTCCATAAAATTACTCTCCGCTCCAGAGTCCACGAAGACTTGACAACTGTGTGACCGGTCTGCCCATTGCACTCTTCCCGGCAGGAGAGTGGCGGACGAGGATTTCCTCAGTGACGCTCCACCCGACAGTAGCCTCCTTTCTACTGTCGGGCTCGATCTTTTAACTGGCAGTCATTGAGAAAATGCCCCGTCGCGCCACAATACATGCATCATCCCTTGGCTCCTTTGCGTTCTCTTTCCTGCCGGGAAAGCCGAGCTCGACTCACCTGCATGGGCTCGGGATCGTTGAATGGGCTGACCGTGTCCCTCTCAAGCCGCCTTTCCACTGCACACGACAAACGACCGCCGTCGGACCGGAAGTCATTCATTTCCAATGGAGAGTCGTACAGGGATTGCGTGGGGTGCCGACCATATGCGAATGCGGAATTAACGGATCCGATTTGAGCTTCGGATGCGTTCAAATATTTGAATTTGAGCGACTACACCGTATGCGACACGCCGACCGGATGTGATGTATTCCAAAGTTGTCCAATCAAATCAGTGTGTGCGCAAGTTGAGAATTATTATTCTTTTTGTTTATCAGGTTTTATTTTGTTTTACAACCTTTTTAAAAATGCATAATAGATGAATATTAAATTATATATTTTTCTAAATAAATCTGCCGAATGGGTCGGGGTCAGCCAGTAATTGAAACACACACACACACACACACACACACACAATCATTATATTCAATGTGTGAATAAGAGTAAACGGTGTTATTTAGTGCTGATATTAGATAGGTCAGCGGCTGCTGTCTGGCTCTTGTCGCTGCGCCGCTCGTGTGTGTGTGTGTGTGTGTGTGTGTGTGTGTGTGTGTGTGTGTGTGTGTGTGTGTGTGTGTGTGTGTGTGTGTGTGCGTGCGTGCGTGCGCGCGTGTGCGTGTGTCTGTGAGAGTGAATCACAATTCACCGTAGTAATTTAACTTATGTGATCTAGTTTACTAGTTTGAGGCGGCTGGTCCGGTCCTATGGCTGTTGGAAGAATGAACAGATCAGAGAATAAATAAATAAAAACAATTAAAAGACGCAGTGTGTCATCATGTTTTTGTCTACCGTATATGAGAAGGTTTCGATATGATTCTAGAGAAGTATACAAATGAGACCGCAAGATATCTCCCATGTTGCCGTGTACGATCATAATAACATTTCCGTGCGACTGCCACTAGGGGGCAAACTCCGACAGTCGTGTCCGAATGTCGTGTGCAGTGGAAAGGCGGCTTCAGAGTAGTCGACGGACTCGAGAGATTCTTCACCGGTCCCGCATCTCCAGTCTGGAATCCACCCGAAGTGCCAGGTCTATCAGATCATTGAGACTCTTGGGAAGGTCTAAGGCGTAGATCTCTTTATGGACACGGTCAGCCAGCCCATGCAGGAATCAGTCCTACTGCGCCTCCTTGTTCCATTTGCTCTCAGCGCCCAAGGTCAGGAATTGAATGATGTACTCAGATACAGAATGCTTGCCTTGATGTAAATCCCAGAGTTTGCGGGCCGCCTCGCCACCCGTGGCAGCACGGTCGAACACAAGTCTGAGTTCCGCTGAGAGCGCCTGGAACGAAGAGCAGCAACGATGATCATTCTACCACACCGCCGCTCCCCAGACCGCCGCACGGCCTGACAACAGGTTGATGACCAGCGCCACCTTCGCCTTCTCCGTGGTGAACGTAAGGGGCTGTAGTGAGAAGAAGAGAGCGCAACGAGTCAAAAAAGGTCTGCTTATCTCGGGCTCACCCACATACCTCTCCAGTGTTGGGATGCGTGGCTCGTGTGTGTTGATGATGGCGGCTGGATTGTGGGGAACGGACGGTGGGCTGGGCGCAGTGGGCGATGTCAGCTGTTTCAACTGAGTCGTGAGCTCGGACACCTGCTTCACGAGTGCCTGCACGGCCGCGTGCATTGGCGGTGACATGCTCCTCCCGCCGCTCCATGCGTTGAATGTTAGCAGTCAGATATCCTTGTAGTTCTATCATCTTCGCTGGATCCATGATTGCTCAAATCGTTCTGTCGTATGCGCTAGGAGAAAGAACAGAGGATCCAGTTGCGAATAAGATAAAAGTTTATTCTCTCAAGACACCAGAATTATAGATCAGAAAGTCACAAGGCTGATAAGAGTAGAGTCTATAGAAGCGTCGCTGGACACTGAGAAGCTCGTGAAGCAGGGAGGCAATCGGGCAGACGCGGCCGGCTGGAACTGGAACCGGAGCGAAGCAATCCCCGCGAAGAACACGACAGACAGGAACACCAGGACACACTGTAACGATCTGACACAAGACTGAGTGGCATAATATACTTAGTGGATAAAGAAGTTATTCCGATTTTTTTTGCGCACAAAAACTATTCTCGTCGCTTAGTAACATAACTGTACAGCCACTGCAGTGAGATGGACTTTGTAACGACGTTTTTAGTGCCTCTATGGGTTGAGTGAGTAAAAAATGTACTGAATGTCAATGAAGGCCTATCTGAAGCCTTTCTCAGCCATCAGCTTTCAACTAAAATATCTTCTTTTGTGTTCCGAAGATGAACGAAGGTCTTACGGGTGTCTAATGACATGAGGGTGAGTAATTAATGAGATCGTTTTCTTTTTTGGGTGAACTAACCCTTTAATATAATTTCAAAACTCAGTGTATCGTGGAGCCTCTGGGGATTCCCACCCCTATAAACTACTAGTATACGTATAAGTTCACTTGTAGTAAAGATTCAGGACAAATGAGAAACATGGTTGTGCACTTAAAGTTTGCTACTGCTACACTTATAGTACACTTAAACATATACTTTTATATACTAAAAGTGGGCCAATTTAGTCCCAAGCAGTACTGAAATAGTGCACTTACAAGTATACTACTAGTACATTAATATTAATATACTTACTACATGAAGTACACTTAAAATATACTGGAACATTACTTAAATACACTTAATAAAATTAAAGAAGTATACTTCTTTTTCCTAAGGTTTGTGTGGAGAGGAAGATATGAGCTTCTTATCAGAAAGATAAAATGAAGAGACGCTTCAGCCACAAACTACTGACACGCACAGAGACGACAAACATCCAGCAGACGGTTTATCCACCCGCCAGATCAGACCAGACACACTGATGTTTGAACCGATTAAATTAAATGGAAAAAACATCACATGACTAATTTGACTCAAAGCCAGTTAATCACATGTATAATGGGGGGGGGGGCAATGTATATGGGGGTCTATAATTCTTCTATAGAATTGTTATTTTGGAGGATAAAAACATTTTTTAGGAGCTTGGGGGTCCTTATAATATAGCCATCATAAAATGTGTACTCAGTTTGTTGCATATGGGGCAGCATAGCTGCTGACCAGTCAGGGTGACCATGCTGACCCCTGAACCCGCCAAAAGCACCAACAGTGGCACGTGAGCATCAGAACTGGACCACGGAGCAATGGAAGAAGGTGGCCTGGTCTGATGAATCACGTTTTGTTTTACATCACGTTTATGGCAGGGTACGTATGCGTCGCTTATCTGGGGAACACATGGCACTAGGATGCACAATAGGAAGAAGGCGAGCCGGTGGAGGCAGTGTGATGCTTTGGGTAATGTTCTGCTGTGAAACCAATCAAGCATCTGTGGGATGTGCTGAACAAACAAGTCCGATTCATGGAGGCCCCACCTCGCAACTTACATGACTTAAAGGACCTGCTGCTAACATCTTGGTGCCAGATACCACAGCACACCTTCAGGGGTCTAGTGGAGTCCATGCCTTGACGGGTTAGCAAAAGGTGGACGAACACAATATTAGAAAGGTGGTCACAATGTTATGCCTGGACAGTGTATACTATTCATTTAAACATATAACACACACACACACACACACACACACACACACACCTTTGCTGACCTCCTAAATGTCTCTCAAACCAGATTCAGGGATCCAGTCTTCCTGACTCTGCAAGCTCACCGTCCTCACTCTCAGAAGGAATGACTAACTGCTCAATCATGGTCCTTCTGCTCATAAAATGTTCTTGTTTCTATTTCCTGCAAGTATCAATAGATAGTAAAAACACTCAATATTGGTGCATTCATTCATTCATATTGCCGGAACAAAAGTGGCCTAACTGCACAGTGTTGCCCTGAGGACACAAAAACAACAACACAGTTTTAGTATTTAAATGAAAATTTTAACAAAGATGAAGAAAGGTCTTACGGGTGTCGAAATACATAAGGGTAAGAAATTAGTGACCAAATTTTCCTGTTTGGGTGAAATAACCCTTTAACGAATCACACTCCATAAAGACAGAGCATATTTAGGCCACGCCCACACCTGGGGGAAAACAATCCAACACTCTCCATTGACTTTGTGAAGTCTTTTCTTACTTATAACAAGAAACAGAACAATGTCTAAAAGCTGATATGTGACAAGGTGTGCAGCAAACAAGCTAAAAAACACAGAACTAAGTTTTTATAAGCGGTCGATCCCAAAAAACGAGCGTTTAAGGAGACAAAAGTGCATACAGGCAATAAGACGTGAAGCTTCAGCGGGAAGAATGGGTCAATTTTGGGATCCTGACACTCAGTATGTCTCAGTATGCCTACGTGTGCACTAAACATGTTGTCAAATATCCAAATGTCAGTTTTATATATTATATTTCCTGTCGCTGATTACTTTCCCCTCCAGTGGGCGCAGTTCTCAGTGTAATATAACAAGTCGCGCTCTGACTCAAGTGCCTGTGTCCACTTTTGTGTCCTTAAAGGGGGGGTGAAACACTCAGTTTCAGTCAATCTCATGTCAATCTTGAGCACCTATAGAGTAGTATTGCATCCTTCATATCTCCGAAAAATCTTTAGTTTTATTATATTTATAAAAGAAATATGGGCTGTACCGAGTCTTTCCGGAAAAAAAACGAGCTGGAGGCGTATCGTGTGGGCGGAGCTAAAGAATGACGAGCGCGCACAAAGCGGTGACGTCCTCAAGCGTGGAGAAGAAAACGTTCCTCTAATAAACCACGGCTATCAATCAGATTCAACTAATACAGATATGATCCAGAATCAGATCCGGAGGCTGAAATAAACTGAACAGGAGAAGCAGCAGCAGCAGGACGTCCGTCTCTGTGGTGTGGACTGTATTTAGTGGCCTGTCAACATTTGTGTGTGTTTACTCGCAGTTTATGAGGACATGATTCGGTTTATGGACTATTGTGTGCGACTAAACCTTAGCAGTAGCAAGCAAAACAGTTTTGCACGTCAGACTAGTGTAACGTTATACAGAGAACAACAACGGAGAAATCGTTAGCGCATTTGAATGACGAAGCACACTTTGTGAGAACGCTAGGTTTATGTTTGGGTGGTTTTACAATAAACAAACTGACACCTATAGTGGTCAGCTAAAAAAATGTATTTAAACACACACCATAGATCGCATGCTCCATTGATAAATGAACTAACGTTATACACGATCATGTTGTTGACTGATGTTTACTCACGCGATGATAGCCAACAACACAGACATTTGAAGCAGTTTTACTCACCGCCTGTCTCCAAAGCAGGACCGTGAACCTTTATCGCTGGGACCGCTCCGTCAAAAACACACTTCTTTGGTGACATTGTTGATTTGGTGAAGTCCTGACAGCAGTGACCGTGGAGATCCACTTTGAGACGCGACTGAAGCGTGATGTTGTGAAGCTTCCCGTCATTTCTGCGTTCAAATCGGTTCAAATGCAGCGCTGCTTTCCCAGAATGCTGTGCTGAAGTGTTGAAGTCGCTCGACGTCACCCATAGGAATAAAGTGGAGCGCAACGGGTCAGAAGTGTTCACGGACGACTGGATCTGCAGCTGAGAGTGTTTATGGGCGTGCATTTCCTCTCTCGCTCTAGTCACGCGCGCGCGCACCTACCGGGAGAAGAGCCGTACGGCCCATACAAGGACCTTCCGCTCTATCGACGTCAAGCCGACCCATACTCAAAAAAAAAAACTCTCCGAAACTCTCCGAGTATTTTTGACACAGAAATACTCCATCAAACGTCCAACTTAGTTTTTTAAACTTTGTCTATGTTTAGGATGGGAATCCATGTCTTTAACAGTGTAAAAAGCTCAGTATGAATGAAACAGCATTTCACCGCCCCTTTAAACGTTCATTTTTTGGCTCAACAGCTTATAAAATCTTCTGGCTTTTTGTTCCTGGGTTTTTTAGCTTGTTTTCTGTACACCTTGTCACATATCAGCTTTTAGACATTGTTAGTTTTTTTGTAATAATTCAGAAACGATAAGGAGGCCGCTTCCCGCAATAGAAAGTCAATGGAGACGGTTGGTTTGTTTCCCCCCGGTGGGCGTGGCTTTCACATTATGACGCGTGTCGCTCTGTCTCTATTAGGCCTGATTCAAAATCTCTACAACAGAGGTGATCATGAGATTAAATCTTACTTACTACTCTCTTCTTCGCTTGTCTCTGCACTCTGTCTTCTACAGCAGCTGATCTGAAGGGAAAAACAAATGAATTAATATTTCACAAAAAACAAGCAGATGGTGATGAATGATTTGTTTTATTTTTAAGAATTATAGACTGCGGAGTACAATGAACCTGGTGGGTAATATAATAAAAACCATTCACATCCTCAGCAGTTTCAGATGAACACTCATAAGCGTCCCGTTTTACAATTTAATCTTTGTACTTATCTGTAATTAAATATATTTTAGAAAATAAAAAAGGCACAAAAATATCAATGCCGATCTAATGTTGCCATAGTTAGCTCTCAGCTCAAGACAAAGTACATTTATGTTCATAACAGTTATTTCAAACTTTTCAAAGATCATTTACCTCAATACAATGAAGTCACATTTCTCCGGAAATCAGAAATAATCAACTACATTTTGCAAATAAAAAGAATGTTAATGTAATCTTGTAACTTACATGTTAAAATGACTTAATTATGCTTTCTGCCGATGCATTTTATAGTTGTTTTAAGACAGAAAAATGTCACCACATCACTTTTAAACTGATTCATCAAAGTCTTTACAAAGGGACCTTATATATTATGATCACCCCAGTGCTGAAGTTGCTAGATATCTAACATTAGCTGGTGTCGGTATCATGATAACTGTTATCACTGTTAGCTAGCAAATGCATAGCAGCCTAGGAAAACACTGAACAGTGAGCTATTTATGCAAAAAGCAACTAAAACTTACCAGTAACTTCTGTGGGCAGTATCTTCATCTCTTCGTGTCTGCTTCGATTAAATGTAGATTTGAAAAGCTTGGTTCTGATGGTCAGATTGAATGTAGTGTTAACGTAAGCTGAAAACAAAAGAGAAGTGCTGTTACAATTACATTTTGTGTTAGAAAATACAACTGGCACAAAAAGTAACGTTAAGTAAATACAAATCTTACCTGGAGTCAAAAAAATAATGAGAGCTGTACGTTAACGTTACTCTCCGATGAAAGACAACTTGCCTGAAGAAAACTTTCAAAAAGCTTGTTGCAAAAAACAACAACAACTAAAAAACATCGCCACAGTAATCCATATGAATCACATGGTTTCCTCCAAGTCCTCTGAAGAGACACGATCGTGTTTAAATTTAGATTTGTTTTATCGCATTCAAGCAACACGCACAAACGCACAGCATATCTGATCATCTCTGAGGAGAGCTCATTATTATGAGAACCAATCAGAGTCGTTCAACGGCTCTGGAACCAATCAGGTTTAATCATGTGTGGTTTGAATTTAAACACAAGAAAAAACGGGTTTTTATTAAAGATTTATAATTTATGATCACTGTCAGGCATAATTCTTATTTTATAGTATTGCTATTACTAAAGTAATAATTTTCGAATTCGGCATTCAATACAATTATTATTAATAATAAAAACAAATAAATCCCGAATCTGTTAGTCTGGTCTTGACCGACTTGCCTCAGCCAAACGCGCGGGCAGCACCCGATGATGGAGAAAGCGGCAGGTCAAGCAGAGAGGGAAAGGGCAAAGAAAAAGAAAAAGAAGGCACTCAAAGAAGAAGCAGCAAAACGTTGCAAACTTACTGACCTGTTCAGGGCTTCAAGTGAAGGTCAGTTTTATCTGTAAATACAGTTCTTTTTTTCTGTGTTAAATTAGTATTGAACTGCTAGCGGACGTTAGCGGTAGCACCCCTACCTACTATCGCTAAAAGAGATGAATATTATTTAGTGTAAAGTTACATTAGTAATTTAGCGGACACATATTCACATTATGTAATATTGATAGGTACTGTGAACAGGGAGGAGCAATAGTCCAGACAACAAAAGGACAATGCTTTTCCCATCACTTCGGAAAGGCATTTACTTTGAATAAAAATGAAGAAATGTTCCAAAAGCAATGTGTTCGCATATTGCATAAGTTTCCAGTCAACTCGCTCCTTGTCCAATAAAAACAACCCACATAATCCGTCTTCTTCATGAGTAATCTTCCTTTCATCTTGATTTGTTAATAAATTAAGCAAATATAATAAATATTATCTTAAATCCTAAATATTACGGATGCAGTAAAGAAAAGGTGCGACTCCACTCTCTTTCGCATGATTTACAGTCGCAATTCTTAAAGGGCCAGTCTACAATTTTAACATGCAACATATTTTAATGTAAAATTAGAGAATAATTATCTAAAAAGTACACACAAATAAATAAAGCGTACAACCTAAACACAAACACTTAAAGACTGAAATGCACCACATAATGTGCAATATTTGTCAGTGAAAATAATTAGGGATAGGTGTCCCATTAAGGCTGCATTCATTTAATAATTTGAATAAATATAATCATTTACACGTATTATTAGTGAATCATGTTAATGTATAACAATACTGAGGTGCAAATATGTTTCTGTCAAAAAGTATAAATTGCATGTTATTACTATTTACACATATTGCAAAGAACTGCTCCTTTTATATGGTGTAAATCTAATCTATTTTCACTGAAGCTATTTCACTTTGTAAATAGTATCTACAGCTTTTTTGTTTTGGGAACATGGGGGCTCATCAGGACTGCAGTGCAGAGGGCCAGGAGATGGTGCATTGGCCTGGATCTTGTGCTATGCCCCTGTAGATACTGTCAAAATATAGTTTATTACTGAATACATTTGGACATTTATTTATACAATTATGGGTGCGTCTCAATCAGCTAACTAGTTTGGTAGGAAAGGCACTGATCAGGGAATTAGTCTGAGTCTTAAAACTTTCCCTCCTTTTTTTAATCAAAAGAAGGTGGAGATAATCATCCTAGCACTCGCTGTGGTGCAGTGATCACTCATCAGATTCAGCCAGGCAGAGAAAAAGCTTTTACATATTGTAGGCAATATAGTGTTGCTAAATTTGGGATATTTAATAAAACAATTTTTAACTTAAAAACATAAAAACAACATTTTGTCTTAAATATAATACTTTGATTTATACTAAACTAGATGTAGACAGAGATATTTAAGAAAATGAAGAAAAGGAAAGGGGAAGTGAGGGTACCGTTTGAGATCAAGCCTTTAATTATTTAGGTCTAAAAATAGGGTCGTCTGTGCTAGCCGTCTAAAACACTATTTAGGTGAGTTTAAGTGGTTATACGCATCTCGTTGTCGTGTAAGGGAGCTGTTCATGTTAGACAGACGTTTTAATTGCGTTTTGTGTCTGTTAAGAGGCACAAAGACACCCGTTACGTTTATGCCCCTAAAGCTGCCGTTTAGCTGAGGGGGCTCTGGGCGTTAACTGTAATAACTCCGTGTCGCAAACACCAATCCGGTTCACTTTTCTTTCTACACACAGAACTCACAAAGATATAACGATCAAGATAAACTTAAAAATCCACCGGAGTTGTCCTTTAAGCTCCAGCTCAACTTCCTGTAGATCCTGTTCGATGGTGTTCTTCTTAAAAGTATCCTGTGAAGTTGAGAAGTTAAAAATGTTACGTTAGTGAGTCTTAAACGAATATTTAAAGCTGGAAATCCTGTGAAACTCAAACCAGTGTATCAGATTTCACTAGCATTGCGATACTATTATATTTTTATCAATGTTTTGAACCTGTTTTTATTTTTATATTTTATATTTTCAAGCTGACTCCATACAGCTCTGATGAAGAGGAATATAGAAAGACATTAAAAATCAGTCATCAAAAATCCTGTCCAGCTCTTCTGGATCTGATGTCATAAACCAGAACAACAACAGCCCCGCCCACCAGAGCAGAGACGACCAATCAGATCACAGCTTCTCCAAGCGCATCAGATTCAGAACTACAAACCAGTTTCGCCTACTGGGTCATTCCTACAGTATACAGTAACAATACCGCATATTTTACATGAAACCTTCCTCAAATTTCATGCTTTCATGCATAGATTTACTACATTATCCAAAATGTATAATGATTATAACTAAAGAATAATATAAAATAATAATAATAGCACAATTATGTTTTCTCAACTTCACTTAAAGCTTTTTTCTAAATGAGCAATTTTGTCCTAAATCACATGATTTCCTGGAAGTGGCATAATTTGCTGTGAGGGAAACTTCTCCAAGAACAAAGACTCTGAACCTGATTTGATTTGTTTTTTTATTCCGCATAATGTCTTTAAAAGAATCAATAGAAGAAACAATCAAAGAAAGTGGATGGTCTTAATTTTCTCAGTGTCTTCATCTGGATTTCAAGCACTCTTGGCTTGGAAACTGTGATTTGTTCATAATTTCTCTCCTCATAGAATGAAAGTGTGGAATAACTAATTGATTACAATTAGAGGCAAGAGTATCTTTTAGTAGAAAGGGTTGGATTATGGTTTAAATGACTTGAGTGATCTGCTTGATTCAACACACAACATTTATTCTTCTGATTCTTTTACGGCTAAGTAAAATTTTCCTGTAAAATATAAAGATTTTTTTACAGTAAGCTATCCCTTCTGGACTTGTTCATTTGATGAGCAGCCATCGGTCTTATTCTAAAGTAGATGCTGAAGACTAATTTCCTTAAAAATGGTAAAAACATCTGATAAAAAACGCTCTAATTGATATTTGACAGGTCTTTCATTTAAAAAGAGAAAGTTTTATTGGAATTGCTTTCTGAAGGAAGTTCATTGGAGAAAGGCACGGCTGTTATTTCAGATGAGGAAAGAGAAATTCACTTAAAGATCTTACATAAAATATATCCAACTACTATCTTACTCTCTAAGTTTATGGATATTGGGATGAAATCTCTTTTTATAATAGTCCTGAAGAGTCTCACGCCATTTGTCTTTTTGATTGTCAAAGTGTCCAGACCTTTTGGAAAGCACTTTCTCTGCTGAAACTGGATTAATGATAACATTGAATGTGAAAAGAATTAATAGGAACACGAAGATTAAAATATTGACAATTCTGTAATTTCATTATCCTCAATGGCAAATTCTTTGATGTAATTTCAGTGCTGAACTCCATTCATGAGAATGGCATATTTAATGTAAATGTGGAAATGTTCACCGCTGTTAAACTGACAGCTCGCTGATCTCGAATACGCTGTTAATGAATGTGCGGAGCCTGAAACAGTGAATGTTGATCCTCTCTGACTAAATGAACCAGTCATTTATCACGTGTTACCAGAACAGAAACAACTGAAGCCATAAAAACACTTTTCAAACTCACCAACCAGACGCCACAAACACAAGCAGAGCAAAACAGGCAGAAACATCTTCAACGGTTTCAGTCCACAAATATGAAGAGAGTAACTCTTCAAAACTGGTTCAGTAATAAAATGACAGACGTGCTGATGTGAAGCTGCTCTCTAGTAAAGTGAAGTGAAACGCTAGAATAAGTTAAAATAACTGCCTATTGATTCAGTGTTAGTGCATGTGACCTTCGAGCTCATTTAAGCTCTTAATTCACACTCTGAACATGGTCAGTTTCTCACTTTGAGCTCCAGTACGCCTCGACTTCCTGTCACTGGTGTAATTTTCAACAGTATAACGGACACATACAGCGCTGGATTTACCCCATATTGTGACATGGCTAAAATACATTTTGGCCCCAAGACACCCAGAAGCTTACTTACTAAACTATGCTTGTCCAAAACCGCTACTTTTCAGGAAATAGAAAAAAAAACACTGCATTTTATAAATACTTTAACACTGTGTTGTCCAAGTGGATATTGTGGCTTTATATATGTAGTCATATATTTGCATAAGCCGTTTTATTATTAATGTACCAAAATCAAGCTCAAATAGATGAACAAATCTGAGACATGTGTGTGTTTTAACCGAGACAGTGAGTGGATCGCATGACGTTTTCATCAACTGTGTGATCTCGTGTTATAAAAGATGAAGTGTTAACCACATGCTAAGACAGTATTAGCTGTGACTCGATGACTAAAGCTAGAATAAGGGCACGGTTGCACTGTCTGGTTGCTTTCGTGCATCGGTCTGAGATCTTGTGCAGGTGAAAAGCGTTTGGTTAATGATGAATATTGACCTTCTGTGCGTACCGTAGTGGCTCCTGCTGGTAGCAGGGGTGTGTTCTACAGTTCGTCTAAAAACGGCTGAATTGCATATCGAGCAAAAAAGAACAGAAGGAGACCCGGCCGGGTTGCGTTGTGTTTTCGTTCACACACATCTACCGGACTGGCAGCGGCCTCCAGTTCAATTCACATTTATTTGTATGGCGCTGTTCACAGTGCATATCGTTTCAAAGCAGCGTCGCAGGAAATGTAGTTGATCTAAGAGTATTTTATGATCTATAATGTCGAACGCAGCACTAAGATCAAGTAAATCTAGTACTAGAGACACAGCCTTGGTCAGCAGCTGAGAGCAAGTCATTTATAGTTTTAACGAGCGCAGTTTCTGTGCGGTGATGAGGTCTGAAGTTTTTCACAGGTAGAATTGAGCAGACACAACTTTATCTAGTATTTTAGACAGAAGAAATTCTTAAAGTCCCAGTGAACCGGAAGTAGCGAGTGAGTTTTCTTCAGTGCTGTGATGTATTACTGAATAGAGAGCAGGGTTTTTATCTCAGCGCTCCTCCTCTCCATCTCTCACTCATAGCAGACAAACGGTAGAGGGGAGTGGTTAAGTATTTTACAACGCAAGCCGTCAAACTGACATCAGCTGAGAAGGAACGCCGTTTCCAGACCGGAAGTAACTTTTCAGATTTTGATTAAAGATTACTATGGCAGACCATTTTTTTCTGTGTATTAACTTGCACGGATTAATTGTTCACCCTAAGACCTGTCATATGCGCTAACAAAGTAAATAACATCGATTTGATTTCATGAGGACTTTAAGTGAAAAAGCAAACGAGACAGAAGATACTGAGCAAATAACTCCTGATAACATGCCAGTTCAGGGAGAGCCACTAGGAGGAGCTGTTGCTCCGCAGATGAGACACAGAGACAAATCACACTAGAGATTTAAAGACTTTATCAATCGCCTGATGGAGGAAATGGAGCACCGATATGTTGTGTTTATGGATTTCACTGTGATCTCAAAGTATATTATAATGAGTCCCAAATCAGTATTTTCTCAGGTTAAAAATGTTTTTGTTTTTTTATTGTGGATAGAAAAACAAGAAGAAAATGAATGACCGAATAATAATGTAAAGATTTACAATTACGATTTTAAAGATTCTTCAAGTGTGTTTTTTTTTCATCATAAATACTGATGATTATTTGAGCTTCTGCTCTCTTTCAGTGTCAGATTTTTTAAGTTCAGCGTTCTGCTTTAGATTCAAGCACTTCCTGAAAAAGATGGAAATATGAAGCCATTAATTAAAAAATCTAAACCAATATTAATATATGCAAAATCAGTTTGTGAGAGATGACATCATCAATCATGTACCTGATGTGTGAATATGAGCTTGATCTCGTTCAGCTCTTCTGGATCTGATGTCATAAACCACAATCATGACAGTAGCCACGCCCACCAGAGCAGCGAGGACCAATCGGATCACAGCTTCAGTGGGACCACAACAGTGGACTGAGGAATAAAAACATCAAACTGAGATCAGCTCAGTCAATAAACGCTAATATCAGCGCTGACATCAACTAATATCAGCGTTGCTGCCGTACCTGAACATGTGTGACAGAGTTGAGTGATGTCCAGATGTTGAGTCTGGTGGCTGATGGGATTGTTCAGCACACAGCTGTAGGTGTTTTTATCCTGATATTCCACCTCCAGAGGTAGAGAGAGACTGATGCTGAGATCAGACACACTGATGTTGGACAATAAACTGTTTCCTTTGTACCAGGAGAGAGTCACATGACTCACATTCACCGCTGATGAACACACCAATGAACAATATGATGATGATGATGATGATGAAGAACACTGAGAAGAGTTACTGCTGATGACAGGAACAGGCAGACGAGCTGGAAAACATCAGAGAATAAAGAGAAATGAGGATGTTATTTAATGTACGAGTTAATGTAACCTGCTGTTAATGTAAAAAAGGGAATTAATCATTTAAACTAATTATTCATTATAAGATACATCTTTATATCTCACTGTAAAAAATAAAACATGTGAAACTGATATTTAACTCACCGTAGACAGAGAGACTGATATAAGAAGATGCCCAGTAATTGTTGATCTGTAGTTGATAAAGTCCAGCATGTTTGGTTGTGATGTTTGTGATGGTCAGAGATCCAGTTTGATTGTCCAGCTTCAGTCTGTCTCTGAATCTCCCATCAAGAACATCATCATATACAGTGAAGTGGCTGTCAGGCCGTTTGTTGATTAGAGCGATCACAGTGTCTTTATCTCCAAATCTCCACCAAATCTGATCACCATCCTTCATTTCAGTGAAATCAGAGCCTAGAGTGACTAAATCTCCTTCCGTCACTGACACTGAATCATCAAACACACAGAACAAACATAAATTTCTCAGTTATGTATGCAACCCTCATTCGCTAAAGGAGGGAATGGAGACGTATGTCAGAACTGACAGACGAATTGGGGATTGTTTTCAGAGAACAATGTACTCTAAGTGTTTAAAAACGAGCCAATGAATATTGGCATGCGGTTCATGCATTCCACGCTCCGACCCGCAGGTCGGGTATAAATAAGGAAGTGGAAGCACCGCATCTATGCTTTTCCACTGAGGAGCCAAACTAGTGAGTCGGCCATTCAGGAGAGGCACAGCACCTGGTGACGGGATGTACATCTCCATTCCCTCCTTCAGGGAACAAGGGTTACATACGTAACCAAGACGTTCCCATTCACATTCACATTCAACGTCACATTCAACGTACATCGGAACTGACCAACAAATTGGGGATCCTAACAACACGCCACAGGCACTGGCCCTTTCAGCACTCTGCTTGAGCTCCCTGGACAGCCCAATATTCGAGTGGGAAGTCAGGGCTCTAAGCAGAGAAGGTCAGTCACTGCTGTTCTGCAAGACCCACTCAGTGTGACTATTGGATAACGGTGGGAAAGCGTGCCTGTCTCGAGAGATGGAACGCTGCGGAGCCACATCCGTCTGAGGAAGGAGAGTTGGCAGTTACACATAAGGACTAACCAAACAGGATCGTGTAACATATGGCAGTCTCTAAAGGTGGTTTCAACCTAGTTCTAGGTTCTTCGATTTTAGGGGGGGAAAGAACCCCGTCAGAGAGGGAAAGACATGGGGCTAGCCATTTACGGTAGCTGATACAGTGGAGGAATACACATATGGGGTTGCTGTAGGAACTGCTACATATGGATACCCAGCTTACACACGCGTTCCAGATGCATACAGGTGTAAGTCTGCCGTCAAACAGCCTCTGTTGTCGAGGGGTGAAGGAGAAGCTTGACAGGGTAAGCCATTTATGGGGAACACAACTGGAGAAAATAACGCACGTATCCGGCCCAGGAGGCAGGAGTGGCATTGCAAGCCAACACTAAAATGGGTCCTTCGCGCTACACAGAGGCTATAAAATCTAGTAAACATGTTAGGTGTCGCTCAGCCTGCAGCTCTACAAATGTCTGTCAGCGCGTCGCCTTGAGCCAGCGGCCAGGAGGAACACCCCTCTAGTTGAGTGTGCTCCCAGTCTGAATGGACAAGGCACGTCTTGGAATTGGTACGCCAAGATCTACTATCCAGTGGGCCAACCTCTACTTAGAGACAGCCTTTCCCTTCTGCTGGCCTCCGTAACAGACAAAAGACAGAACAGAAGAGCTGTTTTTAGGTCCTGAAACTTTGCGTTCTATCCATGTAGGTACAAACAGGACAGAGCAAAGACAGGGCTGGGTCTGCCAACCTCCAAAGGAAGTTGCAGGTTCAGCAATTGGTCCCTGAAGGGAGTAGTGGGAATCATGGGCACATATCCTGGCTGGGGTCTCAGGATAAGGTGAGAGTTGGCCGGCCCGAATTCTAGGCACGATCCGCTGAAAGTGCCTGCAGGTCCCCTACCCTCTTGATGGAAGTCAATGCAGTCAAGAGTACTGTCTTCATGGACTAGATGTTTTAACTCTACAGACTGAAAAGTCTCGAAAAGAGGGCTCTGAAGTGCCCTGAGCACCAGAGCTAAGTCCCAAAAGGGTAACGAGTTTGGGAACAGACATGGAGTTTGAAGAGGTCTGGACACGGGTGCCACAGAGTTTGAAGAGGTCTAGACACGGGTGCCACAGAGTGCCCCATCTCTGAAAAAGTAGATCCTTCCTCAGAGGAATAGGCCAGAAAGGGGCTGTCACAAGGAGAGTTGGTTTGGGGAACCAGGTCCAGTTGGGCCAATAGGGTGTATAGTGACCTCAGATGCATCTGACTCCAAAGGAGAAGATGGCGGGCGAGTTGCAGCAAGTTGCAAGAGCGTAGACCACCCTGACGGTTGATATACGCAACGGTCGCAGTGCTGTCCGTACGGACCAGAACGTGCTTGCCATGTAGCGGCATTTTGAGGCGGCCCAGCGCAAGACATATGTTACACTATCCTGTTTATTAGTTAGTCCCTATGTGCAACTGCCAACTCTCCATCCTCAGAAGGATGTGGCTCCGCAGCGTTCCATCTCTCGATACAGGCACACTTTTCTAGCATTATCCAATAGTCACACTGAGTGGGTCTTGCAGAACAAGGCATCCGTGAAGACCACAGCATGCCTGGACACTTGTTCTAGGAGCATCTTTTCCCGTCCGTAGAAATAAAGGGTTCAACCACAGGCTGAAATTTGCAGACAGTACAGGGTAACTGGCACCCGGTACTTGCTGCTTTGTCACACCCATCTCTGGACTCGGCCGTGAAGCCAGTGCTGAAGTGGTCAGATATGAAGCAATCCGAGCAGCGTTACTGTGGCTCGAGGTTCAGGCTTATTTTCTTAATTAATGGCGTTATCATCGACTAGTCGATGTCACCTCGACTTTCATCAGATAAATGTCGACTTTAAAAAAAGCCGTTCAACCCCTTATCCAAAGGCAGACTCATAGTAACACTCTTCGTAGGAAACAACACTGGAAACTACAGCAATTGTTCGGCTCTGAAGCAGAAAAGCAAAGACGCAGTGCTTCCACTTCCTTACTTATACCCGCGCTGTGGGGCGAAGTGTGAAATGCGTGAACAGCATGCCAGTATTCATTAGCCTGTTTATAAACACTCGAAATAGATTGGTCTCTGAAAACGATCCCCAATTTGTCGTCAACGAATGTCAAACGTGACCGACTGAAAAGGAACAGGGTTTGACACAGATCAACAGATTATAATGGTTGATTAAATTTAATAGTTTAACATTTGAATTAAACAATATCATGAAACGACAAATAGAAACAAAATGGTGTGTCGATTACGGGTTGCACCGACTAGTCGACTAATGCTCTGCCATGGCACTTTAAGCTTGACGTCGACTAGTCGCTGGCCTATAGAGGGCGCAATTTCCGGACACGCAGGCTTTATTTCCAACAGTTAAAAATTACAAATAAATACATACTCAGAGAGCTCTCCACAAGACATGTTTGATTATACCATCTGGGGGCTCAAAATTGATCGGGAGAATGCACGCTTATTGATTTACATTAAGTAAATCACCGTTCTAAACGAATAAGATGCTGCATTGTAACACACATATATAGCTCGCATATCATGCAGAGATCGCGCGCGCCGTACACAGAAACATTCAGTAGCGCAGAAATATATTGTCAACACTGTTCTGTGATTTAACAATAAAACAGCTTAGAAACTGAAAAGTTATAGCATATATTTCTTAGTAACTAAAACTCACAGCTTCAATATTAGTAGAGAGACGCCGGCAGGTAGAATTAATTCACACTCAATCTCTCTCTCACTAATGCATTCATTTACATGTCACCTTTATTTTGCTACTTTATCTATAGCTGATCCAGAACAAGCAGAAATCTGTGAGAAATATAACGAACCAAAGACAAAAGAAAGAATACAAAAGCTGATATGTAGGACTCAGAGCAATATCCATATGGGCATCGCTGTGTCATATGTAAATCAATCAATCAATCAATCAATCAACTTTATTTATATAGCGCTTTTACAATCGCGATTGTGTCAAAGCAGCTTCACAGTGTCAAACAGGATAATATTGCAACAAAATTAGATTTGGCTGTACAGTCGTACTGGAGAAAACAGTGATGTTATCAGCTTAGTTTAATTTATCATATAGCGACAATGTTGGCAGATCAGTATTTTAGTTTATAGAATTAAATAAAACCTAATTCATAAATGTTATTTGTATATTTAGTTGAATAACTTGGATCTAGGCATGTGCCGATATCAATTTTTCATGTTGCGATTAATTGCTGATGTTTTATCGCGGTATTATCACGGTATTGAAATAAGTTGCAAAAAAATGTGTTGCCATAGCATAACAGCTTTAAGAACTATTTTAGTATAACTGAATGTTTAAATACAATAATGCACCAAAAATATATAGAGCTCTGGAAAAAAAATTACGAGAAATCAATGTTAAGTGGTCTCTTGATTTTTTTCAGAGCTGTAAAAGTACAATTTTCAAACAGATTAAAGTGCAAAAGAATTAGGCTATAAAGAACAACAGGTACGCTAACAAATTACAATAAGGTCTCAATATTTAATGCATTAACTAAGATTGAGCAATAGCTACATTTGGTACAGAAAGTATAATGTTTTTGGTAATGTTAGTTAAGAAATACTGAACATTGTTAGTTTTATCTTAGGTCCATTAAAAATGTTATATTGATTTTGATTTTAATGTTATTAAACAGTAACTAAGAAATTAACAATACTTAGAATAATTAATTCTTTATAAGTATTTTTTATTGTCAGTTTGGTAATAATGAATTAACATGTTAACTAATGAAGTCGTATGTCTCAAAGTTTTACTGAACAATAACAAATAATTAGAACAGTTCTAATCATTAGGGCATGATCCATAATCTAGTCCAGATTAAAACATACACATGTTTAAGCTTGAAAATAAATAGGCTATTAAGTCTTTAAGTATTAAGTATTTGGTGCTGTGATGAACATTGAGATTACAAAAAACGAATGGCTGTTTTAAAAACTCCTTCACTAGCGCAGATGCTTTTGTTTGCGGGGTTTCCGGGGTAACCGTAGCATTCTTCCGTTCCATCAGCGCCCTCTGCTGTCACTGAGCGGCACTTCAGAGGCGCGTCTCCTTCACTCGTTCAGTCATGTGCAAACGCACGTTGGGCTTGTTTATATCTGAGCGTGTCCATTTGACGCAGAACAGCGGTGTTGAGGGCAAAGTATTCTTGAGTGCATTATAAAAAAAATATAAATTGTTAATAAATTATTATTTACGATATTTTAAAGTGCCCACGATAACAATATCGTGCATATTCATTATCGTGATAAACCGCATTATCGAAAATCGGCACATGTCTACTTGGATCATAATTTTAGTGTCCCCAACTGAGCAAGCCAAGCCAAAGGCGACTAAAGGAACCGAAACTCCATCAGGGCTAGATGGAGAAAAATAAACCTTGGGAGAAACCAGACTCAGTCGGGGTGCCAGTTCTCCTCTGGCCTATTAACACACCGTGTAAGATTATTATTCTGGCAACCTTACAGGTCAGAAATCATATTAGATCGGAATATTCAAAATTTTGTCATTAAAAAACAGGTGTAAATACTGTTGAACACACCATTGACAGTGAGAAAGAAATGAACCTTCTCATAGTTGATCTGTAGTTGATAACGTCCAGCATGTTCGATTGTGATGTTTGTGATGGTCAGAGATCCAGTTTGATTGTCCAGCTTCAGTCTGTCTCTGAATCTCCCATCAAGAACATCATCATATACAGTGAAGCTGTCGGCCCGTTTATTGATTTCAGCGATTACAGTGAATCCAAACCTCCACAGAATCTCATCATCCTTTATTTCAGTGAGACGAGTGTTAAGAGTGACTGAATCTCCCTCCGTCACTGACACTCTCTTCTCTTCATCACGAGTCCCTCCTGAAGAACCTGAAGAGTTTTTCACAGATTAAAGCTTTAAAATCTCGATGTTGGTTTGATGAAGCTTCACTAAAATACTTTTATTCATTTAAATGTGAAGTGAATAATATTCTGCGGTACAAAGACAAAAGATGATGAATGAAAAGAGAAATAGATTTATATATGGAACAATAACTAAATAACAAGGAACTGTAATGTTTAATGTCACGCTAAAACTAAAGCTGTTGAGTATCTGAGCTTCATATGAACTTTATTTTATTGATTCTATCCATAATAACTGAATATAGACCTGAATTCAAACTTGATCTGACAGTAATATTACAGATTCATTATTTCTTTATGAGAATAACCATGAATGTTAAATCTCTGTGATTCATTATTATTAATATGAAAAGACAAACTCAAAACTGGTTCAGTGATAAAATGACAGACGTGCTGATGTGAGAGCAGGTTTTTAGTAAAGTAAAGTGAAACTAGCGTCAGCTACAATAACAGTACTGGTGTGTGTGACCATAACGTTTGTCATAATCTGTTTGATTCAACACAAAACATTTATTCTGATTCTTTTACGGCTAAGTAAAGATTTTTTTTTTTTTTTTTTTTTTTTTTTACAGTAAGCTATCCCTTCTGGACTTGTTCATTTGATGAGCAGCCATCAGTCTTATTATAAAGTAGATAATAAAGACTAATTTCCTTATAAATGGTAAAAATATATTTGATAAAAAAAATGCACTAACAAGGATATTTGACAGGTCTTTCATTAAAATTAAATTAAAAGAGAAAGTTTTATTGGAATTGCTTTCTGAAGGAAGTTCATTGGAGAAAGGCACGGCTGTTATTTCAGATGAGGAAAGAGAAATTCACTTAAAGATCTTACATAAAATATATCCAACTACTATCTTACTCTCTAAGTTTATGGATATTGGGATGAAATCTCTTTTTATAATAGTCCTGAAGAGTCTCACACCATTTGTCTTTTTGATTGTCAAAGTGTCCAGACCTTTTGGAAAGCACTTTCTCTGCTGAAACTGGATTAATGATAACATTGAATGTGAAAGGAATTAATAGGAACACGAAGATTAAAATATTGACAATTCTGTAATTTCATTATCCTCAATGGCAAATTCTTTGATGTAATTTCAGTGCTGAACTCCATTCATGAGAATGGCATATTTAAAGGGGGGGTGAAATGCTGTTTCATGCATACTGATCTTTTTACACTGTTAAAGACATGGAATCCCATACTAAACATGGACAAAGTTTCAAAAGTTAAGGTGGACGTTTGATGGGAGTATTTCTTTGTCAAAAATACTACTTCCGGTTAGTCATAAGTTTCGGCAAGTTTTTTGCGATCATGCGTCCCCATTGACGTTAGTGGGGGCGGAATTTCCTTGTATGGGCCTTACGGACAATTCTACCGGAAGCGTGTGAGAGAGAGAGAGGGAGAGAGAGAGAGAGGGAGAGAGCGAAAGCAACAGGCTATGCCCATCAAAGCGCTCGTAGGCTGCGCTGCACAGGTAATGTGCACAATTAACAATGACATCAAAAAGTGCGTTTTTGGTTGCCAGACCAAGACAGTCCTGCACAGATTCCCCCAAAACCCCGCGGTAAGGCAACAGTGGATGTAATTTGCTTTTCCGGATCAGCAACTGAGTTGCGCGAATGTTTATATCTGTTCGCTGCATTTCGGTGCCGACTGTTTCATAAACAAGGCCCAGCATGACGCCGGATTTTCCAATAGCCTAATGCTGAAGGATGGAGCAGTCCCAACGTTAGAACCGCGGGCGGTGAGTGAGACTGCTTCAAATGTCTGTGTCTATGCTCATCAAGTAGCCCAAACATGATCACGTATAGTTACTATATATATTACTATATATAGAAATTGATCAATGGAGCATGCGATGTGTAGTGCGTGTACATTTGTTTAGCTGGCCACTATATGTGTAACTTTATGTTTGTGTATTGTAAAAGCACTCAACAATACACAAAGAGGGGGGAAATATGTTGAACTAAATAAGCACGCTTCTTCATTCAAATGCGCTACTATTCCGTGTCTTTTTATGTAAACACTAACTTAACCTGTCTACACAAACCACGCGTAAACACACAAACACACGTGCACAACTGCACTTCCCACATGTACACCTTCAAAGACAAAAATACGACGATATAATTCAAGTATAAATATGTAAATAACACAAGCCGCTAAGCATATTATATAGTTAGTGTATATCGTACCACATAGAGACGTCCTGCTCTAGTCGTTTTTGCTGCTGCTCCTGTTCAACTGCAGCCTCTGGGTCTGATTCCGGATCATAGATGTATGGCTGTATCTGATTAAAAGCCATATTTTTATTTTGAATAAAGTTTTTTCCCCGCTGTTAGGGATGACAGCTTTACGACGCACTCGACGCACTTAACACAATAGCAGCGCGCTGCTGCACACGTCATTATTTAGCTCCGCTCACACGACACGCCCCCACCCGCTCGGCTTTTTTCGGAAAGACTCGGAACAGCGCATCTTTCTTATATAATTATAAAAAAAATAAAGACTTTTCGGAGATATGCAGGATGCAATGCTACTCTATAGGTACTCAAGATTGACATGACACTGACTGAAACTGAGTGTTTCACCCCCCCTTTAATGTAAATGTGGAAATGTTCACCGCTGTTAAACTGACAGCTCGCTGATCTCGAATACGCTGTTAATGAATGTGCGGAGCCTGAAACAGTGAATGTTGATCCTCTCTGACTAAATGAACCAGTCATTTATCACGTGTTACCAGAACAGAAACAACTGAAGCCATAAAAACACTTTTCAAACTCACCAACCAGACGCCACAAACACAAGCAGAGCAAAACAGGCAGAAACATCTTCAACGGTTTCAGTCCACAAATATGAAGAGAGTAACTCTTCAAAACTGGTTCAGTAATAAAATGACAGACGTGCTGATGTGAAGCTGCTCTCTAGTAAAGTGAAGTGAAACGCTAGAATAAGTTAAAATAACTGCCTATTGATTCAGTGTTAGTGCATGTGACCTTCGAGCTCATTTAAGCTCTTAATTCACACTCTGAACATGGTCAGTTTCTCACTTTGAGCTCCGGTACGCCTCGACTTCCTGTCACTGGTGTAATTTTCAACAGTATAACGGACACATACAGGGCTGGATTTACCCCATATTGTGACATGGCTAAAATACATTTTGGCCCCAAGACACCCAGAAGCTTACTTACTAAACTATGCTTGTCCAAAACCGCTACTTTTCAGGAAATAGAAAAAAACACTGCATTTTATAAATAATTTAACACTGTGTTGTCCAAGTGGATATTGTGGCTTTATATATGTAGTCATATATTTGCATAAGCCGTTTTATTATTAATATACCAAAATCAAGCTCAAATGGATGAACAAATCTGAGACATGTGTGTGTTTTAACCGAGACAGTGAGTGGATCGCATGACGTTTTCATCAACTGTGTGATCTCGTGTTATAAAAGATGAAGTGTTAACCACATGCTAAGACAGTATTAGCTGTGACTCGATGACTAAAGCTAGAATAAGGGCACGGTTGCACTGTCTGGTTGCTTTCGTGCATCGGTCTGAGATCTTGTGCAGGTGAAAAGCGTTTGGTTAATTATGAATATTGACCTTCTGTGCGTACCGTAGTGGCTCCTGCTGGTAGCAGGGGTGTGTTCTACAGTTCGTTTAAAAACGGCTGAATTACATATTGAGCAAAAAAGAACAGAAGGAGACCCGGCCGGGTTGCGTTGTGTTTTCGTTCACACACATCTACCGGACTGGCAGCGGCCTCCAGTTCAATTCACATTTATTTGTATGGCGCTTTTCACAGTGCATATCGTTTCAAAGCAGCGTCGCAGGAAATGTAGTTGATCTAAGAGTATTTTATGATCTATAATGTCGAACGCAGCACTAAGATCAAGTAAATCTAGTACTAGAGACACAGCCTTGGTCAGCAGCTGAGAGCAAGTCATTTATAGTTTTAACGAGCGCAGTTTCTGTGCGGTGATGAGGTCTGAAGTTTTTCACAGGTAGAATTGAGCAGACACAACTTTATCTAGTATTTTAGACAGAAATGGAAGATTTGAAATGGGTCTGTAATTTGCTAATTCATTTGGATCTAGTTGTGGTTTCTCAGTGAGAGGTTTAATAACCGCCAGCTTGAACGGCGTGATATGGCAAATATCATCAGTACACAGTGAGCAAGTAACAAGGCACTGATCAGTGACATCACTTTGCGGTATGATATCTATATCGGTAGGATTAGTTCCATGCGATATAATTAAATCTAGTGTATGATTCAAACAATGAGTGGTCTAGTGGCATTTTGCTTGAGGAGTTTAATAAATCTGTGAATGCGACCCCTAACGCATCGTTTGTATTATCGACGGGAATGTTAAAATCACAGACAATCAATACTTTATCAACAGTGACCAAAAG
Organism: Pseudorasbora parva; assembly: GCF_024679245.1. Lineage (NCBI taxonomy): Eukaryota > Metazoa > Chordata > Actinopteri > Cypriniformes > Gobionidae > Pseudorasbora > Pseudorasbora parva. The sequence goes on along the minus strand of NC_090185.1, from coordinate 3,220,395 downwards.
GTCTGAGAAAAAAATCTGCAAACTCTTTTAGGAAATCAACACAGGGCCCTGGAGGTCTATACACGCTGGCCAAAGCAAGAGATAGGAGATTTTTTCTTATATCTGAGAGTGAAACATTTAGCACAAGCACTTCAAATAAATGAACTCTGTGTCCTGTTCTCTGAGTAACATTAAGAATATCTCTATAGATATTTGCAACAGCGTCCTCATAACCATTCAGACCATGCTTGTGCTGAATTGTGGGATTTGTTCACTAATGGTTTGGTTTTCTGGCTAAAGCTGGGCATACACTGTGCGATTTTCGTCTGATTTCGAGCCGAATTCTGACTCGTGCGACACTTTTTTGGGTCGGGGCGATTTTCAGGTTTCTCGTGCGTCGTTTGTCGTGAGGTGTTCGTGCAGTGTACAGAGGGAAATGAGAGGCGACAAACCTCTCACGATCAGGAATCGGATGGTTGGATGAATTTCTGGCATGTCAGAAATTCTGCTCGCCCCTCGTGAGGTTATCGCACAGCTGAAGCAAAGCCACGAACTGATTGCCCTATTTCCCCTCACTGCGCCTGCGCCAAAGCAGAAGTTTAACCATTTAATTTTTAAAAGCATTAAGGAAGAACGAAAAGAGGGAGATCTTTAATTATGTAGGCAGCTATCAAATAGCAGAAATTAAGTGAACTGTTGTGGCTCCAGTTTGTGTTGTATAGATCAGTGCATCTTATTCATTTAGCTAGTTGATCGTTAATTTACTTGTTTTACTTTCACATTTTATATTTATCTTTATTTATTTTTTAAATATTAATTAATATTTAGCCTAGGCCTACTTAATCTTATTATGACGGAAAGTGGGAACCGTTGTCCATCTTGACACGTCATGTTGTCTTTTTTTCTTTCTTTTTTCTTCCTTTTCCCATTTTTATTCATGAACGCGAGTCAGTGGATATCACGCAATGCGCAAACGCAGTCTCAAACCCAGTGAATTATTCACTACAGAAAGTGAAAGTAAAATCTGGCATGCTTTCGGCGCATATTCTCAGACGACGAGAGATGAATGTAATTCAACATGCTGATAACGTAGCCTACTGCCTTAATTTATTTTCTTAATATTTTGTATTTTGGTCCATATTGTGAGAAAAAAACAGAAGTAGGCCCATTTGGTGTTAAACAAGTAATTTTTTAAATAAATCTGCTCTTACTTTTCATTGAGACGGACATTATTGCAGTGTTCTGACATTATAAACATATAATTATAGACCTATAATTCCTTGTTTAATCGGGCTAAATGTTTTTAAATAGTGAGGAGTAATCTATCTATAAATTTATGTAGTGTGACGATTGTGCATTATGAAATTTTTGGGGGGAGGGGGGCAAATTAATGTAATATCAATTTAATAATAAAAGTAGGCCTACTCTAATAATAATAATTTTATACATAAATTCTAAATCCTCTTGATATCAATAGCTGATGCATTTACCTCTCTATAATACACCATGGTCTATCGTCGCCACGGGGGTTTTATTGCCCATTTTTCACCCGTACAGTGTGAGCAGACAAGACGCGTTTGACGGTCGGACCGCACAGAGAGAGCACATCAATCGTGAGCTTTGGCTTTACATCGCATGCGATCTACTCGTACAGTGTGAGTAGGTAACCTTGGTGAAATCGCACAGTGTATGCCCAGCTTTAATCACAGTAATCTTTTCTATTCCTATGATAGATTTATTGTTTGACCTCACTGATCGGGAAATAGAAACAGTCTCTCTAGAATGCACTACACTCATTACTATCAACTAACTATGTGGGTGGAACAAAGACATTTGTGCTTTGACTCACTAGTCATACAGTGTGTAGCGTCTTAGGCCGGAGACACACTGCAAGCGTGGCGTTTCTGCTGCGTGTCAGTCGCGGGGCGGCTGCCTGGCGTTTTCTCTGCCTTTGCACACCAGAAGCGTGTCTGACGCGGCGCCTCTGCTGCTGGGAAGCCCTATACTTCATGTTAAATATAAATATATTGCCTATTGATACAGCAAAGACAACGTCGGCAGTAGCCTATTGACCATACATATATATGGTATTGACGGCAAAATAGGCCACAGAATATTTCGTTCTGTATTGACAGGTTTAATATTTCAAAATCGATAATAATGTTGTTTTTTTATTATTACAAGTAGGCCATCTGCATTTATGTTAACCTTAAGACTTTTAAACATGAAAATGTCATTTATTAATATGTATTCGTGTCAAAATGGCATATAAACATGTTTTCCTATGCTGTTTTGCCTAGAAACGCTTCCAACACGCTCGCGTGTCGCGTGAAAAATAGGCGTCTCTTCTATTTGAAGCATGCACGCGTTTTCCGCGCGGCTCGGACCGCGCGTGTGACGCAGGCAGTATGCAAGCGCTAACCAGTTAGCATGGGAGCCGAAATAAAAACGGACACGCCACGCAGCCGAGACGCTCACGACACGCTTGCAGTGTGTCCCCGGCCTTAGGCCCCGTCCACACGAAGCCAGAGCTTTCTCAATCCGATCTTGCGTCCACACGAGTGTCACAGACACGCCAGGCTCCCACGGCACAGATACACAGCGCACACTTTCACCTGAGTATTAACCACGCACACCTGCAACCCATCACCACCACAATCACCAGGAGCACAAAAGGCACACACACCCACGCAGTCACTGTCCGGTCTCGTTAGAGAAAGGTACTAACCTCTGCTGCATTTATTTGTATGGCGCTTTTCACAGTGCATATCGTTTCAAAGCAGCGTCGGAGGAAATGTAGTTGATCTAAGAGTATTTTATGATCTATAATGTCGAACGCAGCACTAAGATCAAGTAAATCTAGTACTAGAGACACAGCCTTGGTCAGCAGCTGAGAGCAAGTCATTTATAGTTTTAATGAGCGCAGTTTCTGTGCGGTGATGAGGTCTGAAGTTTTTCACAGGTAGAATTGAGCAGACACAACTTTATCTAGTATTTTAGACAGAAATGGAAGATTTGAAATGGGTCTGTAATTTGCTAATTCATTTGGATCTAGTTGTGGTTTCTCAGTGAGAGGTTTAATAACCGCCAGCTTGAACGGCGTGATATGGCAAATATCATCAGTACACAGTGAGCAAGTAACAAGGCACTGATCAGTGACATCACTTTGCGGTATGATATCTATATCGGTAGGATTAGTTCCATGCGATATAATTAAATCTAGTGTATGATTCAAACAATGAGTGGTCTAGTGGCATTTTGCTTGAGGAGTTTAATAAATCTGTGAATGCGACCCCTAACGCATCGTTTGTATTATCGACGGGAATGTTAAAATCACAGACAATCAATACTTTATCAACAGTGACCAAAAGGTCTGAGAAAAAAATCAGCAAACTCTTTTAGGAAATCAACACAGGGCCCTGGAGGTCTATACACGCTGGCCAAAGCAAGAGATAGGAGATTTTTTCTTATATCTGAGAGTGAAACATTTAGCACAAGCACTTCAAATAAATGAACTCTGTGTCCTGTTCTCTGAGTAACATTAAGAATATCCCTATAGATATTTGCAACAGCGTCGTCATAACCATTCAGACCATGCTTGTGCTGAATTGTGGGATTTGTTCACTAATGGTTTGGTTTTCTGGCTTAATCACAGTAATCTTTTCTATTCCTATGATAGATTTATTGTTTGATCTCACTGATAGGGGAATAGAAACAGTCTCTCTAGAATGCACTACACTCGCATTACTATCAACTAACTATGTGGGTGGAACAAAGACATTTGTGCTTTGACTCACTAGTCATACAGTGTGTAGAATCTTAGGCCCCGTCCACACGAAGCCAGAGCTTTCCCAATCCGATCTTGCGTCCACACGAGTGTCACAGACACGCCAGGCTCCCACGTCACAGATACACAGCGCACACTTTCACCTGAGTATTAACCACGCACACCTGCAACCCATCACCACCACAATCACCAGGAGCACAAAAGGCACACACACCCACGCAGTCACTGTCCGGTCTCGTTAGAGAAAGGTACTAACCACTTCGGCTGACCTTAAGGACTCCCTCGATGTTACTTACCCGTCTCCAGTGTCTTCTACCCAGTCTCCAGCGATCTCCAGTGTCCAGCGTGTGTGTGTTCTGTGTTCTCCAGCGTTCCTCTCCTGCGATACCTCCTACAATCTCCCAGTGCACCCTGAGCAACACAAACCCGAACTATCATCAGCCCATCTTCACTCCGTCAAGTTTCAAACTCAACTGTTTGTTCAAATAAACCTGTTACTCACCATCTTGTCTCCGTAGACTCTGTACCCGTAACAACGAGATCACTGAAACCGACTCAAAACGATGTAGTAAACATGCCAGGCCAGTGTGTGGCGCTGTAATTCTGCCACAGAAATACACTAATAATGGAGAAGAAGAGTTGTGGCTAGAAGGGGTATAGCGGTGGAAGGAGGTGAGGCAAAATCTCACGATAAAATAACAATAAATACATTTGCTACTTAACAGATGTGTTTTATTAACGCCTACACCTACCCAACCCTAAACCTACCCTTACAATAATGCAGATATGGTCATTAAATGACGCATTATTAATGTGCGCATGCCCAGTGCCCGTAGCTGTATCCCTTTAGTCTTTCACCGTGCCGGACGTAGCGTGATGATATCACCGTTTCACAAAATATACGGATTGGCTGTACACACGAAAACACAAGATTGACGTTTTCAGATTTATCCACTCTGGGACCCGGTTTCAGAAAATATCGGATTCATTCTTCCAAAACGCCGGATCCGTGTGGACGAAACACTGATACGGTACAAAATGTATACAGCTAAACACGTCTCCGTGTGGACGGAGCCTAAGAGGAGATATTTTCCGACAGAAGATCCGCTCGGATCCTGCTGGGGTGTAGGCCATCAGCACGGAAAAGCCTAGGCCACTCCCAGAAAAGATTGAGTTACACCATGACATTAACCATTCATTTAGAGCAAATAATCTACTGAACCTTTCAGTCCTCATCGATATGTGGGATGCGCTCCGGACATGATGACCCTCGTCGTGTGTGATGTTCTGCTTTCCGTCTCCATCAGGCTCATGAAGTCCGTCTTCAGAACCTCCGTCTGCCATATCCTGATGCCGTTCACCTTCGCATTCAGCACAAATCGCTCCGACGCTCTCGTCACCATTCAGGATCGCCGGAATCTGTGCAGAGACAACAAGAACACGAGCACCAGGAAAACAGTGACTGCACACCTTACCTGTCCTGAGGCAGCATGGACGTGCCGAACGATGGAACTGCCGATAATCACAGCATCGCATTCTGACTCACAAAGAAGGGAAGAAGCGGTTCTGGATGGAGATCTCAAAGACCGGGGCGGTGGAGTGGGAGAGCCTGAGGTCTGTGCAGACAAAAAAACCTGCCTGGAAAGTTTTCAGCGCTGTTCGCTATTCCCATAGCTCGGCCTGTTGTGTGTTTATTATTGTGGATTGATAAAACAACAAGAAAATTAATGAGCTAATAATAATTTAAACATTTACAAAGAATGTTTTAAAATAATGCTGTATTTGTGGCCACTGCTGAACTTTTTTAGATATATATGAATTATTCCTCCAGGAGGCGCTCGACAGTAAATAATAAAACATGGAGAGACTCTTGAACCTCAGAGCGAGAAAACTTTATTGAAAAGGCAAGAAAATACATTTGGCAAATGGACAGCATGTTAGATCGAGCCAAAATGTTGGTTCTGATGGCTCTCCAAATATCAGATTCAGCCCCGGCGCCGAATCCTTGCCAGAAGATATAAGTCTATCAGCCTGAGAATTTGACTGAGAAAGCAGGAGACGAAGTGATGATCATAACAGAGCAGAGTTTGTTGAATAATCTTAGTTGCATATGTTTCAATGCTCAGAGTCTGTCCAGAAGTTACACCACTCAATGCTCTGGCTTCATCTGACCAATACATTTACAACAAGTGTTATTATACCAAGAGAAAAACTATGGAGAATTACTACTTCACAACATCGTCCTGTGATGATAAAAGCCTTGAGACATTCTGTGATCTCCTACTCGTGAAGACAAACATCCCTTCAAACACACAATCATAAGATTAAACAACAAGAGCAAGCAAATGAGGACAATAAGTCATAGAACACACAAAGGGACAAAAATTAACAATAATGATAACATTATTAAATGATAAGTGAAGTAAATCAGATCATAATCTGAATACATGAATGACTAATGAAATTAATATAAAACAAAACAAAGAAAATAAAAAAACACCAATGTAAGGTTGCTTTCTTCAAATACAACACAGGCTGTTGTTGAAAACCTTTAGATCCGTCAGCAGTATTAAAGTGAGATCTGTGTGACTCTTTATTATTTTATATCATTGTTGTATCAGAGAGAAATATAAACTTACAAATAAGATTTTAAAAATCTGACACTGAAAGAGAGCAGAAGCTCAAATAATCATCAGTATTTATGATGACAAAAACACACTTGAAGAATCTTTAAAGTTCAGCGTTCTGCTTTAGATTCAAGCACTTCCTGAAAAAGATGAACATATGAAGCCATAAATTAATAAATCTAAACCAATATTAATATATGCAAAATCAGTTTGTGAGAGATGACATCATCAATCATGTACCTGATGTGTGAATATGAGCTTGATCTCGTTCAGCTCTTCTGGATCTGATGTCATAAACCACAATCATGACAGTAGCCACGCCCACCAGAGCAGCGAGGACCAATCGGATCACAGCTTCAGTGGGACCACAACAGTGGACTGAGGAAAAAAAACATCAAACTGAGATCAGCTCAGTCAATAAACGCTAATATCAGCGCTGACATCAACTAATATCAGCGTTGCTGCCGTACCTGAACATGTGTGACAGAGTTAAGTGATGTCCAGATGTTGAGTCTGGTGGCTGATGGGATTGTTCAGCACACAGCTGTAGGTGTTTTTATCCTGATATTCCACCTCCAGAGGTAGAGAGAGGCTGATGCTGAGATCAGACACACTGATGTTGGACAATAAACTGTTTCCTTTGTACCAGGAGAGAGTCACATGACTCACATTCACCGCTGATGAACACACCAATGAACAATATGATGATGATGATGATGATGATGAAGAACACTGAGAAGAGTTACTGCTGATGACAGGAACAGGCAGACGAGCTGGAAAACATCAGAGAATAAAGAGAAATGAGGATGTTATTTAATGTACGAGTTAATGCAACCTGCTTTTAATTTAAAAAAGGGAATTAATCATTTAAACTAATTATTCATTATAAGATACATCTTTATATCTCACTGTAATAAATAAAACATGTGAAACTGATATTTAACTCACCGTAGACAGAGAGACTGATATAAGAAGACGCCCAGTATTTTTTTATCTGTAGTTGATAAAGTCCAGCATGTTTGATTGTGATGTTTGTGATGGTCAGAGATCCAGTTTGATTGTCCAGCTTCAGTCTGTCTCTGAATCTCTCATCAGGAACATCATCATATACAGTGAAGCTTTCAGGCCGTTTGTTGATTAGAGCGATTACAGTGTCTTTATCTCCAAATCTCCACCAAATCTGATCACCATCCTTCATTTCAGTGAAATCAGAGTCTAGAGTGACTAAATCTCCCTCCGTCACTGACACTGAATCATCAAACACACAGAACAAACATAAATGTCTCAGTTACGTATGTAACCCTCGTTCCCTAAAGGAGGGAATGGAGATGTATGTCAGACCTGACAGACGAATTGGGGATCGTTTTCAGAGAACAATGTACTCTAAGTGTTTAAAAATGAGCCAATGAATTTTGGCATGCGGTTCATGCATTCCACGCTCCGACCCGCAGGTCGGGTATAAATAAGGAAGTGGAAGCACTGCATCTTAGCTTTTCCACTGAGGAGCCAAACTAGTGAGTCGGCCATTCAGCAGAGGCACAGCACCTGTTGACGGGATGTACATCTCCATTCCCTCCTTCAGGGAACAAGGGTTACATACGTAACCGAGACGTTCCCTTTCAGTCAGTCACATTCAACGTACATCGAAACTGACCGACGAATTGGGGATCCTAACAACACGCCACAGGCATTGGCCCTTTCAGAGCTCTGCTTGAGCTCCCTGGATGGCCCAATATTGGAGTGGGAAGTCAGGGCTCTAAGCAGAGAAGGTCAGTCACTGCTGTTCTGCAAGACCCACTCAGTGTGACTATTGGATAACGGTGGGAAAGCGTGTCTCGAGAGATGGAACGCTGCGGAGCCACATCCGTCTGAGGAAGGAGAGTTGGCAGTTACACATAAGGACTAACCAAACAGGATCGTGTAACATATGGCAGTCTCTAAAGGTGGTTTCAACCTAGTTCTAGGGGGAAAGAACACCATCAGAGAGGGAAAGACATGGGGCTAGCCATTTACGGTAGCTGATACAGTGGAGGAATACACATATGGGGTTGCTGTAGGAACTGCTACACATGGATACCCAGCTTACACACGCGTTGTGTAAGCTGCATACAGGTGTATGGATACAGATGCATACAGGTGTAAGTCTGCCGTCAAACAGCCTCTGTTGTCGAGGGGTGAAGGAGAAGCTTGACAGGGTAAGCCATTATGGGGAACACTACTGGAGAAATTAACGCACGTATCCGGCCCAGGAGGCAGGAGTGGCATTGCAAGCCAACACTAAAATGGGTCCTTCGCGCTACACAGAGGCTATAAAATCTAGTAAACATGTTAGGTGTCGCTCAGCCTGCAGCTCTACAAATGTCTGTCAGCGCGTCGCCTTGAGCCAGCGGCCAGGAGGAACACACCTCTAGTTGAGTGTGCTCGCAGTCTGAATGGACAAGGCACGTCTTGGAATTGGTACGCCAAGATCTACTATCCAGTGGGCCAACCTCTACTTAGAGACAGCCTTTCCCTTCTGCTGGCCTCCATAACAGACAAAAGACAGAACAGAAGAGCTGTTCTTGGGTCCTGAAACGGCGAAATGGCGTTCTATCCATGTAGGTACAAACAGGACAGAGCAAAGACAGGGCTGGGTCTGCCAACCTCCAAAGGAAGTTGCAGGTTCAGCAATTGGTCCCTGAAGGGAGTAGTGGGAATCATGGGCACATATCCTGGCTGGGGTCTCAAGATAAGGTGAGAGTTGGCCGGCCCGAATTCTAGGCACGATCCACTGAAAGTGCCTGCAGGTCCCCTACCCTCTTGATGGAAGTCAATGCAGTTAAGAGTACTGTCTTCATGGACTAGATGTTTTAACTCTACAGACTGAAAAGTCTTGAAAAGAGGGCTCTGAAGTGCCCTGAGCACCAGAGCTAAGTCCCAAGAGGGTAACGAGTTTGGGAACAGACATGGAGTTTGAAGAGGTCTGGACACGGGTGCCACCGAGTTTGAAGAGGTCTAGACACGGGTGCCACAGAGTGCCCCGTCTCTGAAAAAGTAGATCCTTCCTCAGAGGAATAGGACAGGAAGGGGCTGTCACAAGGAGAGTTGGTTAGGGAAACCAGGTCCAGTTGGGCCAATAGGGTGTATAGTGACCTCAGATGCATCTGACTCCAAAGGAGAAGATGGCTGGCGAGTTGCAGCAAGTTGCAAGAGCGTAGACCACCCTGACGGTTGATATACGCAACGGTTGCAGTACGGACCAGAACGTGCTTGCCATGTAGCAGCATTTTGAGCGGCCCAGCGCAAGACATATGTTACACTATCCTGTTTATTAGTTAGTCCCTATGTGCAACTGCCAACTCTCCATCCTCAGAAGGATGTGGCTCCGCAGCGTTCCATCTCTCGATACAGGCACACTTTTCTAGCATTATCCAATAGTCACACTGAGTGGGTCTTGCAGAACAAGGCATCCGTGAAGACCACAGCATGCCTGGACACTTGTTCTAGGAGCATCTTTTCCCGTCCGTAGAAATAAAGGGTTCAACCACAGGCTGAAATTTGCAGACAGTACAGGGTAACTGGCACCCGGTACTTGCTGCTTTGCCACGACCATCTCTGGAATCGGCCGTGAATCCAAGCGACGTTACTGTGGCTCGAGGTTCAGGCTTATTTTCTTAATTAATGGCGTCATCATCGACTAGTCGATGTCACCTCGACTTTCATCAGATAAATGTCGACTTTAAAAAAAGCCGTTCAACCCCTTATCCAAAGGCAGACTCATTGTTACACTCTTCGTAGGAAACAACACTGGAAACTACAGCAATTGTTCGGCTCTGAAGCAGAAAAGCAAAGACGCAGTGCTTCCACTTCCTTACTTATACCCGCACTGTGGGGCGAAGTGTGGAATGCGTGAACAGCATGCCAGTATTCATTGGCTCGTTTATAAACACTCGAAATAGATTGATCTCTGAAAACGATCCCCAATTTGTCGTCAGTTCCAACGAATGTCAAACGTGACCGACTGAAAAGGAACAGGGTTTGACACAGATCAACAGATTATAATGGTTGATTAAATTTAATAGTTTAACATTTGAATTAAACAATATGATGAAATGACAAATAGAAACAAAATGGTGTGTCGATTACGGGTTGCACCGACTAGTCGACTAATGCTCTGCCATGGCACTTTAAGCTTGACGTCGACTAGTCGCTGGCCTATAGAGGGCGCAATTTCCGGACACGCAGGCTTTGTTTCCAACAGTTAAAAATTACAAATAAATACATACTCAGAGAGCTCTCCACAAGACATGTTTGATTATACCATCTGGGGGCTCAAAATTGATCGGGAGAATGCACGCTTATTGTACACGTAAGTAAATCACCGCTCAAAACAAATGTGATGCTGCATTGTAACACACATATATAGCTCGCATATCATGCAGAGATCGCGCGCGCCGTACACAGAAACATTCAGTAGCGCAGAAATATATTGTCAACACTGTTCTGTGATTTAACAATAAAACAGCTTAGAAACGGAAAAGTTATAGCATATATTTCTTAGTAACTAAAACTCACAGCTTCAGTATTAGTAGAGAGACGCTGGCAGGTAGAATTAATTCACACTCAATCTCTCTCTCACTAATGCATTCATTTACATGTCACCTTTATTTTGCTACTTTATCTATAGCTGATCCAGAACAAGCAGAAATCTGTGAGAAATATAACGAACCAAAGACAAAAGAAAGAATACAAAAGCTGTTATGTAGGACTCAGAGCAATATCCATATGGGCATCGCTGTGTCATATGTAAATCAATCAATCAATCAATCAATCAACTTTATTTTTTATAGCGCTTTTACAATCGCGATTGTGTCAAAGCAGCTTCACAGTGTCAAACAGGACAATATTGCAACAAAATTAGATTTGGCTGTACAGTCGTTCTGGAGAAAACAGTGATGTTATCAGCTTATTTTAATTTATCATATAGCGACAATGTTGGCAGATCAGTATTTTAGTTTATAGAATTAAATAAAACCTAATTCATAAATGTTATTTGTATATTTAGTTGAATAACTTAATTTAGTTGATCATATTTTTAGTGTCCCCAAATGAGCAAGCCAAGCCAAAGGCGACTAAAGGAACGGAAACTCCATCAGGGCATGATGGAGAAAAATAAACCTTGGGAGAAACCAGACTCAGTCAGGGTGCCAGCTCTCCTCTGGCCTATTAACACACCGTGTAAGAGAGAGTTATACCCTGGACATCCTGTCACTTTGATTTATGACCCCCAATAAAACAGTGTTTTATTGCCCTTAATGAGCATATCAGATGTTTTGACGTTTATGACCGGAAGTCCCAAACTTTTGCAGCCATTTTATGAGAACAGGAAGGGAGTCTGTTTACTTAGGGGTTCATGTGTTTTTATGAGAACAGGAAGGGAATCTGTTTACTTAGGGGTTCATGTGTTTTTATGAGAACAGGAAGGGAATCTGTTTACTTAGGGGTTCATGTGTTTTTATGAGAACAGGAAGGGAATCTGTTTACTTAGGGGTTCATGTGTTTTTATGAGAACAGGAAGGGGTTATGTTTTCTTAGGGTTCATATGTTTTTATGTGATCAGGAAAGGGGATGTTTTGGATTGTTTGTGTTTACGGGGTCCATATGTTTTTTATGTGATCAGGAAGTAATGTGCTGGACTGTTTTGATCTTTGTCACTGTAGATTCAAGCTCTGATTTCAGGACTCTAGCTGGTTCAAGCACAGCAGATCCTTGGGGTTTTGAGCATTTTGTCTGTGAATGAGACAAATCGGTTTAAGAAAAGCAGTAATAAAACATTGAGGATGAAATAAGCTTAAATAATATTTTAATATAGTGTCAAGAGAGCATACATGTCCTTAAAAAGGTGATTGAACTCAGTTGATTTCCCAATTCCCCAAAACGTGCATATATAAGTTCACTTGGCGTGATGCTAACGTTGACTATACTTAAACTATTAGGTTCACCAAACTTGGTGTTTATATCCTTTACTTAAACTATTAAGTTCACCAAACTTGGTGTTTATATACTTTACTTAAACTATTAAGTTCACCAAACTTGGTGTTTATATACTTTACTTAAACTATTAAGTTTGATTTACTTAACTTTTTACATCAACAGGTTCTGCCAGTTTGCAGATATATAACCGTGAGACTCAGACCTTTCCGACGATATGTGTTTTGTCAAGATTAGAAAAGTGTTTTATTATAAAGTAGTTAAATAAATATGAAACATGACGACGCCACTTGGGGAGGAGCCCGCTGGAATAATTTAGGGCACCGTTCCTATGGTAACCCAAGGTCCGATATCAAAACGGTTTTCACAGGTTGAATCTTGAGTTCGTAAGCTTTCGAATGATATATAGTTTGTCAACATTAGATCAGGATAAATATAGGATATAATTGTTTTAAACATGCAGTGGCAAATGGGGCCCACCGGTGGGCCAGTGACAGTTAACAGGTTAAACTATTAAGTTTACCAAACTTGGTGTTTATATACTCTACTTAAACTATTAAGTTCACCAAACTTGGTGTTATATACTTTACTTAAACTATTAAGTTTGATTTACTTAACTTTTTACATCAACAGGTTCCGCGTAACTTGGTTTTTATTCCAGTAAACTAGCTTTTTTGTTCATCTTTTTTATTTTTATTTATTTTTTATACATAACCAACGATTAATTCAATACCGTTAAGTTAAATCAGGTTAACATTCTTAATTTTGTACAAACCTATTAAGCTCAATTATTCTAATAAGATTAAATTATATTTTAATGTTAGGTTTAAGAGAGCATGCATGTCCTTAGTAAGTCGATTGAACTCAAATAATTTAAGTAAACTTGTATATTTATACTTGTACATGTTTCCCAAAACTTGTATATTTAAATTCACCAAAAAAAATTGGCATTTATATAACGTACTTAAATTAAGTTCACCAAACTAGCTCTTTATATACTGTACTTAAACTATTTAGTTGGTTTTACTTCTAACTGGGTTATGTTGAAATTAATTAACATGGTTTGTTTCAGTAAACTTAAACTCCAGTAAGTTAAATCAGGTTAACATTCTTAATTTTATACAAAACTATTAAGTTCAATTATTCAAAAATGAATATCAAACAAAAACCAAAACAAGTAATCTGGTTTAATTTATTATTTTTATTTAGTGAAATACAATTTTTGCAAATGAAATCTAACATTAAAACCTTTTACAAAATCGTATTGGCTAGCCAGGATATAGTCACATGCCCCAAAGTAGATGTTTTTATTATTAAAACAACTTTATTTGTTATTAGCAGGTCCTTACTCTAAGCGCATCCTCTACACTTCACCACGACGGTAACCTGCAAAACATTAACATAATACAACCTTTTAAATAACATAACAAAACATTAAAATCTCCATTTTCTCAGTGTGTTAAAAAATGCATAAATAACACAAAACTCACCAAACGCAGTCCCTCTGTTGTGCGTAATGAACAGCATCAGCATCTTTAGTATACTTACATATTTAACTCAACATGGAAATTAAACTGAAATAAGAAATTATTGAGAATTACAAAGTGCTTATTTTTGAATGTAATTTTTTTTTGCAAACATACCAACCAGAAAGGGGAAAAACCCACTTAACAGCATATTGAATGTCTTTATACACACTGCTGTAATGGAATTGAGTCACAACCACACTGTACAGCACTGTAAAGGTAGTATAGCAATATCCCAGCGTCAACTAATGCATTGCATAAATTGTGGATCTCTGGGCACTTTATTTAAATATTACACCTTTAGCTTGACAATTATGCTAATATAGTAAGCATTTAAATGCAATGATAACTATGTTTGACTGTTTAAGCTTTGTGGAGCCATACTGGGCTGAAATAAAACATACTGAACAACATATTCTATGTCTCTGACAAAAAAAATTCCCAATACTAATGAAATAACAGTGACTTGCACACTATACTGTAATGGCAATGTAACTCTGTTACAACCACAACTACTAGCCTACCTATGTCAATTGTACACTTTATTTAAACATGCGTTTATCCTTTATTAATGACTGCAAGTCTGCAACAATTTGTCTAGGCCAAAAAGCTGGTTTGCCAAAGACTGTAGCTTCGTTTCTAGGGCATTCTGCCCTATTGACATCAAGGCTACACACTGAGTTCTCAATCACACGGTCAGCAAATTTATGAAAATATTGTTATTGAAGTGAAGGGACAACATCCCTAACTGGCCTCAGAAATAGTTGAATGTTGTTTTGTTTTGTTTTCGCACAGAAACGCCCGATTACACTATCTTTAAGTGTATTAACTATTATGTTACAAAATCAAATAAAGAATAATTTGCTCAGTTATCCTACCATCACAACCCTTCAATATTTTACTATAGCAACGTACCATTAGGATTAAAAAAAAAATGTTTCGCTATTCATATAAAAATCGCACCAAAATAACTTTATATCTACAGATTTTTACTTACCGAGTTTAAGATGCACTCGATGGAAAAGCCCCGTACTAGTTTGAATTAGCCGCAGCAGCAGAGGAGGAGGCGACAAGACAGCCTTTTGCAAATATCCACCAATCAGTGCAATGGTTTTCTTGTCGCCAGGCAGAACGCCTTGCACGGCCAATCACATCAAAGGAAGGCCAGAGTGTCAAAAAGTGTATTTTGTTTAATGGGGAGTTGGCGCATATCAAACAATTAAAAGTTAGCCATATGTCCTCCTCTTTTATTATCATGTAATCTGAGCTAAAAAGCTTCCTTCCTTCCTTCCTTCCTTCCTTCCTTCCATCCTTCATGTATTCCTTCCTGTCTTTCTGTGAGGAAGGATGTGATAGACCTATTCATTGTTTTCAGGGGAAATTACGTCTGTATTATATTGTAGGGCCAACACCTCTACACTGCCTGTACTTGTAAAAGATCAATTGGCTACACGTTAGTCTCCCAGTCTTGAGTAAGCGGAAACTGTCTGTGACCCGTGCTGCAAAACTACAAAATAGTTTTCTACATCACTCAAAGCTATAGCAGCAGCACTTGACGTTCATTTAGAAAACAGCCCTTTAAGTTCCACAATCTTTTACTGATTACTGTTTTAGAAAACACTTTTAGATTACATGACCACTCAGAAAATAAAAAACTGTGTTTACAGAAAGAAATACATTTATTTTTACCCCTCTTGCATTTCTGTTTATAGTATCAATACCTAATTTGATGACTTGGAAATCAAAAGCCAATGTTTTGAGGAACAAATACAATTTTCACCCATGCCTTTCTGTTTAGTTCTGTAAATATATACTGGACATACATAAGCCGTCACCTTTATTCCTGTAACATTTATATAATACAACTAGTTGAACATATTCAATTTCTGCTCTAATGCAGCTCTAACATTTTTCAGCTCAAGTCAGTTCAGTCTGCGTTGATAACTGTAAAGTACATCAATTGGCCATGCATACTGCACTCACACTGTATTTGTGTGCACATACATGTACACCATGCGCTCAACAAACAAAAGACACAATAATGTTGTACATTTTCCACATCCCTGGGCTTTATCGTGTATTTGACTAATCATTTGAGGTTTATGTCTAGTCACAAAAACAATTTTACAAGAGTTTTGAATGAAGCGGTTGCATTTGTATGAAATGTTTGACTATTGTCTTTAGACAAAACTTTTGTTTTATTCTTTAATTTATTTAAAACAGCCTGGTAACTAATTTTGGTGTATTTTTCTAACCTGAAACAACATCTAGGCTACTCATACCAAACACATTTGGGCTATTTGACTATTTTTCTAGAAGGATTTACTCAAATAATAAATGCACCAGAATCACAATGGTTATGATTTATTCATATTTAGTTAGATTTCTTATGGCCATTTTGTCTGTTGGATTTTTTATTTTTATTTTTTGACAGATTCTTCTTTGAGAGCTATCAACATTATAGGAATAAATTAAGAAATCAAGTTATAGTCTTTCTATTTGACAGTGTTTGACTAAATTGATATTTCTTTTAAAGTTCCATCTGTGTACGAAAAACATTCAACAGCAATTGTGAAAGTATGTCAAATTTGGACTTCTTAGTACAATTGTACTAAGAAAAGGCCCTGGTGTACATCACACCAGTTGTAATAAACATTTTACAAAGCTATAATCATAATAAGCACAACATCAGTCTGATGTTACCATACATTAACACAATCAGAGCGTTGCGTGTTCACACAATATGCAGTCTGTTAAAACGATTCTAAAATGCGTTGTTTTTCTTTTCATTCAGGCTTATCCAATGCCAAAATCATGGATTCTTATCTACAAATGCTTAAACACAGTATGTCACAAATGAAGACCTAATGTTCCTTTCTTTTAATATAGTATAAAGCCTCTACTTCCGCAACATCCCCAGCAGCTCAAACTTGTTGAACAATATATATATAAAAGAAAGACTGAAACAACGAATAAGCATTTCAAGTAGTAGATCTCTGAAATATTTGATACTTATTTAAAATAAATATTTTAACATATTTTTATTTTATTGATTTTACTTGCTTTTGCAACTGGAGAACTGTAACCTTGAGAAACGTCCAAAATGTTCATTATGTGCAGCCTTATTTGCATCATGCGCATCTCATATTAAAACAACAGAGAGGATAATGAAGGTCATAATCATATGATAAATGTTTTGAAAAATATGTTACATTTAGAAATTTCAGAATTTGTATTCCACGTTTTTGATGGTTTAAAAGGCTTTCCAAATGAATTGATACTGAGATTAAGCTATCTATGCATATAACTGTTCATTTAGAGTTCTGCAATGCGTTTAATATTGAACAGGGCTGTTTATCATAGCTTCAAGCTCCTTAAACCTTTAAAGTGATTATAGGATTCTGTAATTTATTTATAACATTTAATTATATACCAGCGCTGCATAAAACAAGTAAAATGTATTTAAAAGATCAAATGATTTTACGTAATTATATTAATTACATCAGATTTGTAAGTAAAATCAATCAATATACAAAAAAAAATTATAAAACAAAAACTGAAACAACATGGAATATTTTATCTTGTAAAACGTGTGTGGTGTTGGAAATCATTGTTGAAGTTCTTGGACATACATTAAATTGGGTTACTGTTTCTTTAAATATTTAAGAACATATTTCTTTAAATATTAGAGGAAAATTAGCTGAATCTTGTATAGCTTTAAAAAGCTGAAAATTGCCTACCTTTTTTTTGACGAGTTAAAGCAGTGTAAAACATATGATGTCATAACTTATTGATCATATAATTTGTTACAGTGTACACTGGAGAAGAGTAGTTAAATCAGAGCAGTGGAAGAAGGGGAGGTAATGTGTGCATTATTGGCCACGCGGCAAACATCTAAAATTGAACGAGTCATTGAACACATTCGACAAAATTGTAGAATGGCTTACAGTAATATTCATATTGTCTACATGTATACGGACTATGTGTTCTATCTGCAGTTTTTCATAATGCCATCAATTGTTAGTATTTTGCTATAGAGTTTTGACAGGATGATTACATTTTGAATCGTGTTTGCTGTGTTTTAATTACATTGGTTACATTTAGTTTTTAACAAAATATGCAAATATGACTTTGGACAGAGGCTTAACTATGATGTTTAATTGGGTTGCGGTGTTAAGAGTTTAGAAAAGGTACTTTAAAGGGTTAGTTCCCCCCAACAATGAAGATTCTGTCACACCCGCAAGACCTCTGTTCATCTTCGGAACACAAATTAAGATATTTTTGATGAAATCCGATGGCTCAGAATTGTTTGAATGAAAATTTGTGTATGAGAATTGTGTTGTTATGAAATGATAACTGATAACTTGAAAAATGATAACTTCTCTCTGGTGACATAGGCCTATATGAAGGACTTGTGCATACGGATACTTCCGTCACATCGTGACTTTAAGTTCGTTTTTGCTATCATCCCTTTGTCCAATCTGTAGTTACATTTTCAAAAAGCACTATACACAATAGCACTATACACAATAAACACAACTTTTGTCTGTTGTTACCACACATGAACAAATGTTCATGCTGTTTTACACAATATGCAGACGGTTAAAATTAATCAAAAATGCCTGCATTTTTCTTTTCATACGAGATCTCGTATGAAAATCATGGATTCTTATTTACAAATGCTTAAAGACAGTATGTCGCAAATACAGACCTAATGTTCCAATCAGCTTTGCTAAATAATAAATTACATAATAGTTTTTTATGACTTCCTGGCGACAACCCATCACAACAGGGGGTGAGGGCGTCCCCAATCTGTCGATCCTGATAAACTCTACAGTGCTCACTCAGTTCTTGCGTTGCAAACTGGGGTTTCCTAACTCTACTAACGAAACAGTACTGGATTTGACATCCGCTTCAACGCAAAGACTTCTGTACAACAACTCATTGATCAAAAAGTTGAAGGCCTCGAGTCAGAGCATTGTACGGTTGTCGTGTGGACCCTCAAAGCCAGCTTTAGCATTCCTGTTTGTCTGAGCCTGACATCTCTTCTGCGACGCACACTTTGGGGGATTGACCCTAACTTCCGAGCGTTAATGCTCAAGGCCTGACAATTGTGGACAAAAGGACTCTTATGCCAGGAGCTACTATAGTCTTTCTGGACTGGAAGAACGTTTTTACCGTGCACAAATTTGAGTTCTGAAGAAGAAGACATCTTCAACGCTACATATTTCTGGAATGGCTACACAGAAGCTGATGGAGAGCAACTGCCTGCTGAGTTCTGACGATGCCGTGCACAAGCAACCTGAGGAGTGCGAATGTGCCATTGGGAACGAGTGTCATGTAAAAGCTATGTTAGGCGGCATGTTTAAAGATTATTTTAGAGGCCAGATGATCCGCTTGATGCGTAAAATCATCGACGATGCATGTGATTCAAATGATGATTGTGCGGGGGATCCCATACGTGTGAAAAATCTAAAAAATGAAATGGATGTCGTAAGAGATCTGAAAAATTCATGGCCTGACGTTACAAGTTTGTTTATTTACACCAAAGAGCCTATCTCGGAGATCCTCAGAACAGTTCTGAATGTGTTGGCTGATTGTAGCGATGAGTTAGGAGTTACTGAGGTTCTTTGTATGTATACATTTGTAACAGATCTGTGTGTGTCACTGATGTCAAAAAATGAGAAAACCGACATTGATGAAATAGTGGAAACGCTGGTCAACTATACCCTAGAGCAAAACATGATAGTGTGCAGAGATTTTCTTTTCTGGCTAGATCACCTCTAATGTGATTATTAATGTATTACTTTATGTATGTAATGCAATACACTTCTTCAATACTTCAATTAATGATTGTTCAACAATACATTGTTGAAATAAATAAATATATGTAAATCACTTGTTGAATCACTTGGTATTTTATGGACATGTCTACAAACAGTAATACATGGCTTGCAACTCTGATACTTTAGGAGGCAAATAACAATAGTACAATAATCATCTTAAATGCTTTCAAGCACTGCAAGATATTTCAGAGATCTGCTACTTAAAAATGCTTACTGATTGTTTCAGTCTTCTTTTATACACAACAGACAAAAGTTGTGTTTATTGTGTATAGTGCTATTGTGTATAGTGCTTTTTGAAAATGTAACTACAGATTGGACAAAGGGATGATAGCAAAAACGAACTTAAAGTCACGATGTGACGGAAGTATCCGTATGCACAAGTCCTTCATATAGGCCTATGTCACCAGAGAGAAGTTATCATTTTTCAAGTTATCAGTTATCATTTCATAACAACACAATTCTCATACACAAATTTTCATTCAAACAATTCTGAGCCATCGGATTTCATCAAAAATATCTTAATTTGTGTTCCGAAGATGAACAGAGGTCTTGCGGGTGTGACAGAATCTTCATTGTTGGGGGGAACTAACCCTTTAAAGTACCTTTTCTAAACTCTTAACACCGCAACCCAATTAAACATCATAGTTAAGCCTCTGTCCAAAGTCATATTTGCATATTTTGTTAAAAACTAAATGTAACCAATGTAATTAAAACACAGCAAACACGATTCAAAATGTAATCATCCTGTCAAAACTCTATAGCAAAATACTAACAATTGATGGCATTATGAAAAACTGCAGATAGAACACATAGTCCGTATACATGTAGACAATATGAATATTACTGTAAGCCATTCTACAATTTTGTCGAATGTGTTCAATGACTCGTTCAATTTTAGATGTTTGCCGCGTGGCCAATAATGCACACATTACCTCCCCTTCTTCCACTGCTCTGATTTAACTACTCTTCTCCAGTGTACACTGTAACAAATTATATGATCAATAAGTTATGACATCATATGTTTTACACTGCTTTAACTCGT
Organism: Pseudorasbora parva; assembly: GCF_024679245.1. Lineage (NCBI taxonomy): Eukaryota > Metazoa > Chordata > Actinopteri > Cypriniformes > Gobionidae > Pseudorasbora > Pseudorasbora parva. The sequence goes on along the minus strand of NC_090185.1, from coordinate 3,199,618 downwards.
CAAAAAAAAGGTAGGCAATTTTCAGCTTTTTAAAGCTATACAAGATTCAGCTAATTTTCCTCTAATATTTAAAGAAATATGTTCTTAAATATTTAAAGAAACAGTAACCCAATTTAATGTATGTCCAAGAACTTCAACAATGATTTCCAACACCACACACGTTTTACAAGATAAAATATTCCATGTTGTTTCAGTTTTTGTTTTATAATTTTTTTTTGTATATTGATTGATTTTACTTACAAATCTGATGTAATTAATATAATTACGTAAAATCATTTGATCTTTTAAATACATTTTACTTGTTTTATGCAGCGCTGGTATATAATTAAATGTTATAAATAAATTACAGAATCCTATAATCACTTTAAAGGTTTAAGGAGCTTGAAGCTATGATAAACAGCCCTGTTCAATATTAAACGCATTGCAGAACTCTAAATGAACAGTTATATGCATAGATAGCTTAATCTCAGTATCAATTCATTTGGAAAGCCTTTTAAACCATCAAAAACGTGGAATACAAATTCTGAAATTTCTAAATGTAACATATTTTTCAAAACATTTATCATATGATTATGACCTTCATTATCCTCTCTGTTGTTTTAATATGAGATGCGCATGATGCAAATAAGGCTGCACATAATGAACATTTTGGACGTTTCTCAAGGTTACAGTTCTCCAGTTGCAAAAGCAAGTAAAATCAATAAAATAAAAATATGTTAAAATATTTATTTTAAATAAGTATCAAATATTTCAGAGATCTACTACTTGAAATGCTTATTCGTTGTTTCAGTCTTTCTTTTATATATATATTGTTCAACAAGTTTGAGCTGCTGGGGATGTTGCGGAAGTAGAGGCTTTATACTATATTAAAAGAAAGGAACATTAGGTCTTCATTTGTGACATACTGTGTTTAAGCATTTGTAGATAAGAATCCATGATTTTGGCATTGGATAAGCCTGAATGAAAAGAAAAACAACGCATTTTAGAATCGTTTTAACAGACTGCATATTGTGTGAACACGCAACGCTCTGATTGTGTTAATGTATGGTAACATCAGACTGATGTTGTGCTTATTATGATTATAGCTTTGTAAAATGTTTATTACAACTGGTGTGATGTACACCAGGGCCTTTTCTTAGTACAATTGTACTAAGAAGTCCAAATTTGACATACTTTCACAATTGCTGTTGAATGTTTTTCGTACACAGATGGAACTTTAAAAGAAATATCAATTTAGTCAAACACTGTCAAATAGAAAGACTATAACTTGATTTCTTAATTTATTCCTATAATGTTGATAGCTCTCAAAGAAGAATCTGTCAAAAAATAAAAATAAAAAATCCAACAGACAAAATGGCCATAAGAAATCTAACTAAATATGAATAAATCATAACCATTGTGATTCTGGTGCATTTATTATTTGAGTAAATCCTTCTAGAAAAATAGTCAAATAGCCCAAATGTGTTTGGTATGAGTAGCCTAGATGTTGTTTCAGGTTAGAAAAATACACCAAAATTAGTTACCAGGCTGTTTTAAATAAATTAAAGAATAAAACAAAAGTTTTGTCTAAAGACAATAGTCAAACATTTCATACAAATGCAACCGCTTCATTCAAAACTCTTGTAAAATTGTTTTTGTGACTAGACATAAACCTCAAATGATTAGTCAAATACACGATAAAGCCCAGGGATGTGGAAAATGTACAACATTATTGTGTCTTTTGTTTGTTGAGCGCATGGTGTACATGTATGTGCACACAAATACAGTGTGAGTGCAGTATGCATGGCCAATTGATGTACTTTACAGTTATCAACGCAGACTGAACTGACTTGAGCTGAAAAATGTTAGAGCTGCATTAGAGCAGAAATTGAATATGTTCAACTAGTTGTATTATATAAATGTTACAGGAATAAAGGTGACGGCTTATGTATGTCCAGTATATATTTACAGAACTAAACAGAAAGGCATGGGTGAAAATTGTATTTGTTCCTCAAAACATTGGCTTTTGATTTCCAAGTCATCAAATTAGGTATTGATACTATAAACAGAAATGCAAGAGGGGTAAAAATAAATGTATTTCTTTCTGTAAACACAGTTTTTTATTTTCTGAGTGGTCATGTAATCTAAAAGTGTTTTCTAAAACAGTAATCAGTAAAAGATTGTGGAACTTAAAGGGCTGTTTTCTAAATGAACGTCAAGTGCTGCTGCTATAGCTTTGAGTGATGTAGAAAACTATTTTGTAGTTTTGCAGCACGGGTCACAGACAGTTTCCGCTTACTCAAGACTGGGAGACTAACGTGTAGCCAATTGATCTTTTACAAGTACAGGCAGTGTAGAGGTGTTGGCCCTACAATATAATACAGACGTAATTTCCCCTGAAAACAATGAATAGGTCTATCACATCCTTCCTCACAGAAAGACAGGAAGGAATACATGAAGGATGGAAGGAAGGAAGGAAGGAAGGAAGGAAGGAAGCTTTTTAGCTCAGATTACATGATAATAAAAGAGGAGGACATATGGCTAACTTTTAATTGTTTGATATGCGCCAACTCCCCATTAAACAAAATACACTTTTTGACACTCTGGCCTTCCTTTGATGTGATTGGCCGTGCAAGGCGTTCTGCCTGGCGACAAGAAAACCATTGCACTGATTGGTGGATATTTGCAAAAGGCTGTCTTGTCGCCTCCTCCTCTGCTGCTGCGGCTAATTCAAACTAGTACGGGGCTTTTCCATCGAGTGCATCTTAAACTCGGTAAGTAAAAATCTGTAGATATAAAGTTATTTTGGTGCGATTTTTATATGAATAGCGAAACATTTTTTTTTTAATCCTAATGGTACGTTGCTATAGTAAAATATTGAAGGGTTGTGATGGTAGGATAACTGAGCAAATTATTCTTTATTTGATTTTGTAACATAATAGTTAATACACTTAAAGATAGTGTAATCGGGCGTTTCTGTGCGAAAACAAAACAAAACAACATTCAACTATTTCTGAGGCCAGTTAGGGATGTTGTCCCTTCACTTCAATAACAATATTTTCATAAATTTGCTGACCGTGTGATTGAGAACTCAGTGTGTAGCCTTGATGTCAATAGGGCAGAATGCCCTAGAAACGAAGCTACAGTCTTTGGCAAACCAGCTTTTTGGCCTAGACAAATTGTTGCAGACTTGCAGTCATTAATAAAGGATAAACGCATGTTTAAATAAAGTGTACAATTGACATAGGTAGGCTAGTAGTTGTGGTTGTAACAGAGTTACATTGCCATTACAGTATAGTGTGCAAGTCACTGTTATTTCATTAGTATTGGGAATTTTTTTTGTCAGAGACATAGAATATGTTGTTCAGTATGTTTTATTTCAGCCCAGTATGGCTCCACAAAGCTTAAACAGTCAAACATAGTTATCATTGCATTTAAATGCTTACTATATTAGCATAATTGTCAAGCTAAAGGTGTAATATTTAAATAAAGTGCCCAGAGATCCACAATTTATGCAATGCATTAGTTGACGCTGGGATATTGCTATACTACCTTTACAGTGCTGTACAGTGTGGTTGTGACTCAATTCCATTACAGCAGTGTGTATAAAGACATTCAATATGCTGTTAAGTGGGTTTTTCCCCTTTCTGGTTGGTATGTTTGCAAAAAAAAATTACATTCAAAAATAAGCACTTTGTAATTCTCAATAATTTCTTATTTCAGTTTAATTTCCATGTTGAGTTAAATATGTAAGTATACTAAAGATGCTGATGCTGTTCATTACGCACAACAGAGGGACTGCGTTTGGTGAGTTTTGTGTTATTTATGCATTTTTTAACACACTGAGAAAATGGAGATTTTAATGTTTTGTTATGTTATTTAAAAGGTTGTATTATGTTAATGTTTTGCAGGTTACCGTCGTGGTGAAGTGTAGAGGATGCGCTTAGAGTAAGGACCTGCTAATAACAAATAAAGTTGTTTTAATAATAAAAACATCTACTTTGGGGCATGTGACTATATCCTGGCTAGCCAATACGATTTTGTAAAAGGTTTTAATGTTAGATTTCATTTGCAAAAATTGTATTTCACTAAATAAAAATAATAAATTAAACCAGATTACTTGTTTTGGTTTTTGTTTGATATTCATTTTTGAATAATTGAACTTAATAGTTTTGTATAAAATTAAGAATGTTAACCTGATTTAACTTACTGGAGTTTAAGTTTACTGAAACAAACCATGTTAATTAATTTCAACATAACCCAGTTAGAAGTAAAACCAACTAAATAGTTTAAGTACAGTATATAAAGAGCTAGTTTGGTGAACTTAATTTAAGTACGTTATATAAATGCCAATTTTTTTTGGTGAATTTAAATATACAAGTTTTGGGAAACATGTACAAGTATAAATATACAAGTTTACTTAAATTATTTGAGTTCAATCGACTTACTAAGGACATGCATGCTCTCTTAAACCTAACATTAAAATATAATTTAATCTTATTAGAATAATTGAGCTTAATAGGTTTGTACAAAATTAAGAATGTTAACCTGATTTAACTTAACGGTATTGAATTAATCGTTGGTTATGTATAAAAAATAAATAAAAATAAAAAAGATGAACAAAAAAGCTAGTTTACTGGAATAAAAACCAAGTTACGCGGAACCTGTTGATGTAAAAAGTTAAGTAAATCAAACTTAATAGTTTAAGTAAAGTATATAACACCAAGTTTGGTGAACTTAATAGTTTAAGTAGAGTATATAAACACCAAGTTTGGTAAACTTAATAGTTTAACCTGTTAACTGTCACTGGCCCACCGGTGGGCCCCATTTGCCACTGCATGTTTAAAACAATTATATCCTATATTTATCCTGATCTAATGTTGACAAACTATATATCATTCGAAAGCTTACGAACTCAAGATTCAACCTGTGAAAACCGTTTTGATATCGGACCTTGGGTTACCATAGGAACGGTGCCCTAAATTATTCCAGCGGGCTCCTCCCCAAGTGGCGTCGTCATGTTTCATATTTATTTAACTACTTTATAATAAAACACTTTTCTAATCTTGACAAAACACATATCGTCGGAAAGGTCTGAGTCTCACGGTTATATATCTGCAAACTGGCAGAACCTGTTGATGTAAAAAGTTAAGTAAATCAAACTTAATAGTTTAAGTAAAGTATATAAACACCAAGTTTGGTGAACTTAATAGTTTAAGTAAAGTATATAAACACCAAGTTTGGTGAACTTAATAGTTTAAGTAAAGGATATAAACACCAAGTTTGGTGAACCTAATAGTTTAAGTATAGTCAACGTTAGCATCACGCCAAGTGAACTTATATATGCACGTTTTGGGGAATTGGGAAATCAACTGAGTTCAATCACCTTTTTAAGGACATGTATGCTCTCTTGACACTATATTAAAATATTATTTAAGCTTATTTCATCCTCAATGTTTTATTACTGCTTTTCTTAAACCGATTTGTCTCATTCACAGACAAAATGCTCAAAACCCCAAGGATCTGCTGTGCTTGAACCAGCTAGAGTCCTGAAATCAGAGCTTGAATCTACAGTGACAAAGATCAAAACAGTCCAGCACATTACTTCCTGATCACATAAAAAACATATGGACCCCGTAAACACAAACAATCCAAAACATCCCCTTTCCTGATCACATAAAAACATATGAACCCTAAGAAAACATAACCCCTTCCTGTTCTCATAAAAACACATGAACCCCTAAGTAAACAGATTCCCTTCCTGTTCTCATAAAAACACATGAACCCCTAAGTAAACAGATTCCCTTCCTGTTCTCATAAAAACACATGAACCCCTAAGTAAACAGACTCCCTTCCTGTTCTCATAAAATGGCTGCAAAAGTTTGGGACTTCCGGTCATAAACGTCAAAACATCTGATATGCTCATTAAGGGCAATAAAACACTGTTTTATTGGGGGTCATAAATCAAAGTGACAGGATGTCCAGGGTATAACTCTCTCTCGTGTATGATTATTATTATGGCAACCTTACAGGTCAGAAATCATATTAGATCGGAATATTCAAAATTTCAGGGTATCACGGAAGAGACAGGTTTATTTAGGATGGGGCGTCGATTACACAAGAGTATGAATACTTGAAAGATCGGAGTTATTGCGCCGAAGTCGGGTTTTTGAGCATGACGTGCCAGTGAGGCAAATTCAGAGGAGACACCAATTGACACGGCTCAGCAGACACTCCAGGACGCTTTGGTCATGTCCAGGCAGGTCCACCATCCGATCCGGACACGGCCCAGATCCGGTATAAACCTCGGGATAAACAGAGAGACTAACATTAGCGTAGATGCCACTCTTTTTATGATGTAACGAGTACATCAGGTGTTATGGGAAGTGTTCCCAGTTCCGGCTGACCTAGTTAATGCAGCCTAACAATCAGTCAATTGATTTGAATAATGAAAGTTAAAAATGTTCTATGTGTATGCCATAGTAAAGAGATGTGTTTTTAGTCTAGATTTAAACTGACAGAGTGTGTCTGCTTCCCGAACAATGCTTGGAAGACTGTTTTAGGAGTTTAGGAGCTAAATATGAAAAGGATCGACCGCCTGCAGTTGATTTAGATATTCTAGGTATGATCAACTGGCCAGAGTTTTGAGACCGCAATAGACGTGATGGGGTATAATGCGTTAAGAGCTCGCTTAAGTACTGGGGAGCTAAACCATTTAGTGCTTTGTAAGTAATAAGCAAGATTTTAAAATGTATGCAATGAAATATATGTGTCATAATGTATGTCATAGCTGAGCACAAGAAAACTCATGTTCGTGTCTCAGCTCGAGGTTCAGGCTTATTTGATTATTAAAGACGTCATCAGCGAGTAGTCGACGTCGACTTTCATCACATAAATGTCGACTTTAAAACATCAGAGGTTGTTCAACAGCTAGTTTGAATTAATTTTCAATTTGTCATTAAAAAAGAGGTGTAAATATTGTTGAACACACCTTTGACAGTGAGAATGAAATGAACCTTCTCATAGTTGATCTGTAGTTGATAAAGTCCAGCATGTTTGATTGTGATGTTTGTGATGGTCAGAGATCCAGTTTGATTGTCCAGCTTCAGTCTGTCTCTGAATCTCCCATCAAGAACATCATCATATACAGTGAAGCTGTCGGCCCGTTTATTGATTTCAGCGATTACAGTGAATCCAAACCTCCACTGAATCTCATCATCCTTTATTTCAGTGAGACGAGTGTTAAGAGTGACTGAATCTCCCTCCGTCACTGACACTCTCTTCTCTTCATCACGAGTCCCTCCTGAAGAACCTGAAGAGTTTTTCACAGATTAAAGCTTTAAAATCTCGATGTTGGTTTGATGAAGCTTCACTAAAATACTTTTATTCATTTAAATGTGAAGTGAAAAATATTCTGCGGTACAAAGACAAAAGATGATGAATGAAAAGAGAAATAGATTTATATATGGAACAATAACTAAATAACAAGGAACTGTAATGTTTAATGTCACACTAAAACTAAAGCTGTTGAGTATCTGAGCTTCATATGAACTTTATTTTATTGATTCTATCCATAATAACTGAATATAGACCTGAACTCAAACTTGATCTGACAGTAATATTACAGATTCATTATTTCTTTATGAGAATAACCATGAATGTTAAATCTCCGTGATTCATTATTATTAATATGAAAAGACGAACTCAAAACTGGTTCAGTGATAAAATGACAGACGTGCTGATGTGAGAGCAGGTTTTTAGTAAAGTAAAGTGAAACTAGCGTCAGCTACAATAACAGTACTGGTGTGTGTGACCATAACGTTTGTCATAATCTGTTTGATTCAACACAAAACATTTATTCTGATTCTTTTACGGCTAAGTAAAATTTTCCTGTAAAATATAAAGATTTTTTTACAGTAAGCTATCCCTTCTGGACTTGTTCATTTGATGAGCAGCCATCGGTCTTATTATAAAGTAGATAATAAAGACTAATTTCCTTATAAATGGTAAAAATACATTTGATAAAAAAAAATGCACTAACAAGGATATTAGACAGGTCTTTCAATAAAATTAAATTAAAAGAGAAAGTTTTATTGGAATTGCTTTCTGAAAGAAGTTCATTGGAGAAAGGCACGGCTGTTATTTCAGATGAGGAAAGAGAAATTCACTTAAAGATCTTACATAAAATATATCCAACTACTATCTTACTCTCTAAGTTTATGGATATTGGGATGAAATCTCTTTTTATAATAGTCCTGAAGAGTCTCACACCATTTGTCTTTTTGATTGTCAAAGTGTCCAGACCTTTTGGAAAGCACTTTCTCTGCTGAAACTGGATTAATGATAACATTGAATGTGAAAGGAATTAATAGGAACACGAAGATTAAAATATTGACAATTCTGTAATTTCATTATCCTCAATGGCAAATTCTTTGATGTAATTTCAGTGCTGAACTCCATTCATGAGAATGGCATATTTAATGTAAATGTGGAAATGTTCACCGCTGTTAAACTGACAGCTCGCTGATCTCGAATACGCTGTTAATGAATGTGCGGAGCCTGAAACAGTGAATGTTGATCCTCTCTGACTAAATGAACCAGTCATTTATCACGTGTTACCAGAACAGAAACAACTGAAGCCATAAAAACACTTTTCAAACTCACCAACCAGACGCCACAAACACAAGCAGAGCAAAACAGGCAGAAACATCTTCAACGGTTTCAGTCCACAAATATGAAGAGAGTAACTCTTCAAAACTGGTTCAGTAATAAAATGACAGACGTGCTGATGTGAAGCTGCTCTGTAGTAAAGTGAAGTGAAACGCTAGAATAAGTTAAAATAACTGCCTATTGATTCAGTGTTAGTGCATGTGACCTTCTAGCTCATTTAAGCTCTTAATTCACACTCTGAACATGGTCAGTTTCTCACTTTGAGCTCCGGTACGCCTCGACTTCCTGTCACTGGTGTAATTTTCAACAGTATAACGGACACATACAGGGCTGGATTTACCCCATATTGTGACATGGCTAAAATACATTTTGGCCCCAAGACACCCAGAAGCTTACTTACTAAACTATGCTTGTCCAAAACCGCTACTTTTCAGGAAATAGAGAAAAACACTGCATTTTATAAATAATTTAACACTGTGTTGTCCAAGTGGATATTGTGGCTTTATATATGTAGTCATATATTTGCATAAGCCGTTTTATTATTAATATACCAAAATCAAGCTCAAATGGATGAACAAATCTGAGACATGCGTGTGTTTTAACCGAGACAGTGAGTGGATCGCATGACGTTTTCATCAACTGTGTGATCTCGTGTTATAAAAGATGAAGTGTTAACCACATGCTAAGACAGTATTAGCTGTGACTCGATGACTAAAGCTAGAATAAGGGCACGGTTGCACTGTCTGGTTGCTTTCGTGCATCGGTCTGAGATCTTGTGCAGGTGAAAAGCGTTTGGTTAATTATGAATATTGACCTTCTGTGCGTACCGTAGTGGCTCCTGCTGGTAGCAGGGGTGTGTTCTACAGTTCGTCTAAAAACGGCTGAATTACATATTGAGCAAAAAAGAACAGAAGGAGACCCGGCCGGGTTGCGTTGTGTTTTCGTTCACACACATCTACCGGACTGGCAGCGGCCTCCAGTTCAATTCACATTTATTTGTATGGCGCTTTTCACAGTGCATATCGTTTCAAAGCAGCGTCGCAGGAAATGTAGTTGATCTAAGAGTATTTTATGATCTATAATGTTGAACGCAGCACTAAGATCAAGTAAATCTAGTACTAGAGACACAGCCTTGGTCAGCAGCTGAGAGCAAGTCATTTATAGTTTTAACGAGCGCAGTTTCTGTGCGGTGATGAGGTCTGAAGTTTTTCACAGGTAGAATTGAGCAGACACAACTTTATCTAGTATTTTAGACAGAAATGGAAGATTTGAAATGGGTCTGTAATTTGCTAATTCATTTGGATCTAGCTGTGGTTTCTCAGTGAGAGGTTTAATAACCGCCAGCTTGAACGGCGTGATATGGCAAATATCATCAGTACACAGTGAGCAAGTAACAAGGCACTGATCAGTGACATCACTTTGCGGTATGATATCTATATCGGTAGGATTAGTTCCGCCGGAATCTGTGCAGAGACAACAAGAACACGAGCACCAGGAAAACAGTGACTGCACACCTTACCTGTCCTGAGGCAGCATGGACGTGCCGAACGATGGAACTGCCGATAATCACAGCATCGCATTCTGACTCACAAAGAAGGGAAGAAGCGGTTCTGGATGGAGATCTCAAAGACCGGGGCGGAGGAGTGGGAGAGCCTGAGGTCTGTGCAGACAAAAAAACCTGCCTGGAAAGTTTTCAGCGCTGTTCGCTATTCCCATAGCTCGGCCTGTTGTGTGTTTATTATTGTGGATTGATAAAACAACAAGAAAATTAATGAGCTAATAATAATGTAAACATTTACAAAGAATGTTTTAAAATAATGCTGTATTTGTGGCCACTGCTAAACTTTTTTAGATATATATGAATTATTCCTCCAGGAGGCGCTCGACAGTAAATAATAAAACATGGAGAAACTTTATTGAAAAAGGCAAGAAAATACATTTGGCAAATGGACAGCATTAGATTGAGCCAAAATGTTGGTTCTGATGGCTCTCCAAATATCAGATTCAGCCCCGGCGCCGAATCCTTGCCAGAAGATATAAGTCTATCAGCCTGAGAATTTGACTGAGAAAGCAGGAGACGAAGTGATGATCATAACAGAGCAGAGTTTGTTGAATAATCTTAGTTGCATATGTTTCAATGCTCAGAGTCTGTCCAGAAGTTACACCACTCAATGCTCTGGCTTCATCTGACCAATACATTTACAACAAGTGTTATTATACCAAGAGAAAAACTATGGAGAATTACTACTTCACAACATCGTCCTGTGATGATAAAAGCCTTGAGACATTCTGTGATCTCCTACTCGTGAAGACAAACATCCCTTCAAACACACAATCATAAGATTAAACAACAAGAGCAAGCAAATGAGGACAATAAGTCATAGAACACACAAAGTGACAAAAATTAACAATAATGATAACATTATTAAATGATAAGTGAAGTAAATCAGATCATAATAATCTGAATACATGAATGACTAATGAAATTAATATAAAATAAAACAAAGAAAATATGATGAAAAAAACACACTTTAAAGTTCAGCGTTCTGCTTTAGATTCAAGCACTTCCTGAAAAAGATGAACATATGAAGCCATAAATTAATAAATCTAAACCAATATTAATATATGCAAAATCAGTTTGTGAGAGATGACATCATCAATCATGTACCTGATGTGTGAATATGAGCTTGATCTCGTTCAGCTCTTCTGGATCTGATGTCATAAACCACAATCATGACAGTAGCCACGCCCACCAGAGCAGCGAGGACCAATCGGATCACAGCTTCAGTGGGACCACAACAGTGGACTGAGGAATAAAAACATCAAACTGAGATCAGCTCAGTCAATAAACGCTAATATCAGCGCTGACATCAACTAATATCAGCGTTGCTGCCGTACCTGAACATGTGTGACAGAGTTGAGTGATGTCCAGATGTTGAGTCTGGTGGCTGATGGGATTGTTCAGCACACAGCTGTAGGTGTTTTTATCCTGATATTCCACCTCCAGAGGTAGAGAGAGACTGATGCTGAGATCAGACACACTGATGTTGGACAATAAACTGTTTCCTTTGTACCAGGAGAGAGTCACATGACTCACATTCACCGCTGATGAACACACCAATGAACAATATGATGATGATGATGATGAAGAAGAACACTGAGAAGAGTTACTGCTGATGACAGGAACAGGCAGACGAGCTGGAAAACATCAGAGAATAAAGAGAAATGAGGATGAATGAAGATATTCAAGAAGACGAGGAAGAAACATCGAGAGGAACCAAGATGATCAAAAGTAGAACATTTAAAACTATTTAACAGAAAGTTCAATATAAACCTGCTGTTAATGTAAAACAGTAAGAGAATTAGTCATTTAAACTAATTATTCATGATAAGACACTTCTGTAGATCTCACTGTAATAAATAAAACATGTGAAACTGATATTTAACTCACCGTAGACAGAGAGACGGATATAAGAAGAAGGCCAGTAATTGTTGATCAGTAGTTGATAACGTCCAGCATGTTTGATTGTGATGTTTGTGATGGTCAGAGATCCAGTTTGATTGTCCAGCTTCAGTCTGTCTCTGAATCTCCCATCAAGAACATCATCATATACAGTGAAGCTGTCGGCCGGTTTATTGATTTCAGCGATTAAAGGGCCTTTAGTGTATCTAAACCTCCACAGAATCCGATGACCATCCTCCTCTTCAGTGAGACCAGACTCTAGAGCGACTGAATCTCCCTCCGTCATTGACACTGAATCATCAAACACACAGAACAAACAGAAACAGGGTTTGTCTCAGATCAACAGATTATAATGGTTTATTAAATTAAATAGTTCAACATTTGAAATAAACAATATCATAAAACAACAAAAAGAAACAAAATTTTGTACGAATCAATTTTAACTTTGTCATTAAAAAACAGGTGTAAATGTTTTTAACTCACCAATGACAGTGAGAAAGAAATAAACCCTCTTATAGTTGTTGATCTGTAGTTCATAATCTCCAGTATGTTTGATTGTGATGTTTGTGATGGTCAGAGATCCAGTTTGATTGTCCAGCTTCAGTCTGTCTCTGAATCTCCCATCAAGAACATCATCATATACAGTGAAGCTGTCGGCCGTTACATTGATTTCAGCGATTACAGTGACTTTAATGAATCCAAACCACCACTGAAGCCGATCACCATCCTTCACTTCAGAGCGACGAGAGTCTAGAGTGACTGAATCTCCTCTGTTCACGCTCTTCTCTTCATACCCTCCTGAAGAAATGTTTTAATTTTAACCAGTCATTTATTACAGAAGCGACTGAAGCCATAAAACACATTAATTATTGTTATTATTAATATGAAAAGACAACTAAAGACTGATAAATTGCTTCAGAAATAATCCTGTTCGATGGTTTTCTTCTCAAAGTTACTTTAGTGAGTCTTAAACTAACATTTAAATCTTGAGCTCCTGTGAGACTCAAACCAGTGTATCATATTATTTTACTATCATTGAGATAATATTATATTTTGATCAATGTTTTGAGCCTGTTTTTATTCTTATATTGTCCATTTTCATTGTAGTTAAGTGTAACAATGTTCGATAGTAGGAGGAAGGAAGAGGACACGGGGGTCGGCTGGACGGTTGATGCTTCTTTATTTATGGTCAAAAACTTATTATAACTTCAACAACACACTGCTGTGTGAATTCTCATAGACATTTGATCACTTCCGGGTCGGCACTTCCGGCTTCCGGCAACTCAGTCTCTGGGGTTTCGCATCAACCGTCCGATCTCCCTCTCTCCCTGGTCTCTGGTTCCGCCGAGGTTTTATACCCTCTCCGCGCTCATTACTGGAACAAGAGACAGGTGTTATTAATCTGCGTCCAACCCACTCACTTACCGCTCGTCCCGCGGCTCTCTCTCCCGCTGCAGACCTCGCTGAACCACGCCCCCCTTGCCACATACCCCCACCGCCCGACTCAGGCCGGGGAGCCGTCCGGCCTGCAGCCCCCCCCCCCCATTTCTAGAGACACAGCCATCTGAGCACCCGGCCTGTGGACCACCTTGAATTTAAACGGCTGAAGAGCTAGATACCAACGGGTGATCCGCGCGTTGGTATCCTTCATGCGGTGGAGCCATTGGAGAGGAGCGTGGTCCGAACAGAGGGTGAACTCTCGCCCCAGGAGGTAGTAGCGGAGGGTGAGAACGGCCCACCTGATGGCCAGACACTCCTTCTCTATGGTGCTGTACTTAGCTTCCCTCTTGGAGAGCTTACGGCTAATGTACAGCACCGGCCGCTCTCCCCCCTCCACCTCCTGGGCCAGGACTGCGCCCAGCCCCCTGTCCGACGCGTCAGTCTGCAACAAGAAAGGGAGAGAAAAGTCAGGGGAGTGTAAGAGCGGCCCGCCACATAGAGCAGCCTTCACTCGGGTAAAAGCCTGTTGACACGGCTCCGTCCACTGGACCGTATCTGGTAGCCCCTTTCTAGTAAGGTCAGTCAAAGGGCTGGTGAGGTCCGAATAATTTGGTATGAACCGTCTATAATATCCCGCCAGCCCCAAGAACTGCCTAACCTCCTTTTTGGTCTTGGGTCTCGGACAGGTTGCAATTGCTGCGGTCTTATCAATTTGGGGACGCACTTGTCCATGACCCAAGTGGAAGCCCAGATACCTTACTTCCACCTGCCCAATCGCACACTTCTTTGGGTTGGCCGTGAGCCCCGCTCCCCTCAGCGACCTCAAGACCGCCCTGACATGCTGCATATGCCGCTGCCAATCGTGACTGTAAATCACGATATCATCCAGATAGGCAGCAGCATATGCGGCATGGGGACGCAAAATCCTGTCCATGAGGCGCTGAAAGGTAGCGGGCGCCCCGAACAACCCGAAAGGAAGCGTGACAAATTGGTGCAATCCAAACGGCGTGGTGAAAGCTGTCTTCTCTTTGGACAATGGAGACAAGGGGATCTGCCAATAGCCCTTTGTTAAGTCCAGCGTCGAATAAAATCGAGCCGTGCCCAACCGATCAAGCAACTCGTCAACCCGCGGCATTGGATACGCGTCGAATTTTGACACAGCGTTCACCTTGCGGTAGTCCACACAGAACCTGACCGAGCCGTCTGTTTTGGGGACCAAAACTATCGGGCTCGCCCAGTCACTGTTGGACTCCTCGATTACTCCCATGTCGAGCATTGCGCCTAATTCTTCCTGAACTACCTTTTTCTTGTGTTCAGGCAAGCGATACGGCCGGCTGCGAACTACCACGCCCGGCTCCGTCTCGATATGGTGCTGAATCAAGTCGGTACGTCCCGGTAGGGGCGAGAACACGTCAGCGAACTCCGCCTGCAATTTTGATAAATCAGTGAGTTGTAACGGTGAGAGGTGATCTCCCCCAGGGGCCAGCGCGACTGATTGCGCTTTAATGCTCGCCTCTGGCCCGAGATCATCCTCTCCCCCGATCACCGTTGCCAACAACACTGATTCCACCTCATTCCATTTTTTTAGCAGGTTGAGGTGGTAGATTTGACGTGCCCCGTTCCTATCGGATCGTATCACTTCATAATCGAGCTCTCCTACCTGTCGTGCGACCTCAAACGGCCCCTGCCACTTTGACATTAATTTTGAGCTCGACGTAGGGAGTAGAACGAGCACTTTCTCTCCCGGTGTGAATTTGCGTAGTTTTGTACCCCTGTTATATGACCGGCTCTGGCGGTCCTGGACTTGCAACAAATTCTCCCTCGATAGCCGCCCCAAGGTGTGGAGTTTTGTTTGCAAGTCCAGCACATACTGAATTTCGTTCTTAGCCAAAGAAGGCCCCTCCTCCCAAGTTTCTCGTAGGACGTCCAGCACCCCCCGGGGCTGCCGTCCGTAGAGAAGCTCGAAGGGGGAAAACCCCGTGGAGGGTTGCGGGACCTCCCGCAAAGCAAATAAGAGGGGTTCTAACCACCGATCCCAATTTTTGGCGTCTTCCTGTACGAATTTACGGATCATGGATTTAAGAGTGCGATTAAATCGTTCGACCAAGCCGTCTGTTTGTGGGTGATAGACGCTTGTTCGAATGGATTTAATGCCCAATAATCCGTACAATTCGCTTAACGTGCGTGACATAAACGCCGTGCCTTGATCAGTGAGGATTTCCTTCGGAATCCCCACTCGGGAGATTAAACGAAACAGTGCGTCCGCAACACTCTTCGCAGAGATATTGCGGAGAGCCACTGCTTCCGGATATCGTGTTGCGTAGTCCACGATAACTAGCGCAAAACGATGTCCGCGTGCGGATCGCTCTAATGGCCCGATGAGGTCCATCGCAATTCTCTCGAAGGGGACCTGCATTAATGGAAGGGGGCGCAATGGCGCTTTTGGGGCGGCCAGTGGATTCACCAACTGACATTCAGGACAAGACGCACACCACCTGCGCACATTGTCATGAATGCCTGGCCAAAAAAATCGGGTCATTAAACGATTCAGCGTGGCCGCCTGTCCCAGGTGGCCCGCCATCGGGTTAGAGTGAGCCGCCTGGAAAAGCATTTCCCGGCGGCTCTTTGGTACTAACAACTGGGTTGTATCTACCTTTGTCTGAGTGTCTTGGGTCACTCGATACAACCGATCTTTTATTATGGCAAAATAAGGATAGGAGACAGGCAAGGCAGGTTGGAGAGACTGTCCGTCGATCGATCGGACCTGCTGAAAAGCGTTCTTAAGGGTGTCGTCCTGGGACTGCTCCAGAGGAAAGTCATCGCGGTCCGAGAGAATTAGTCTCTCAATCCCGCTCGGTTCCTCTGGAGTTGTCTCCGAGGGTTCCGGTTCAGTCTCCCCAAGCTGTACTCGCACCGCCCCCTTCCTTGCCTTTTTCCCCAAGCGGCATCCGCACACAACGATCCCAATAAAGCCGTAAAGGCGGGCCAATTCGTCCCCAGAATTAGCGGATGCCGGAGGTGTGGACAAACCGCCACCTCTATACTATGCTTTTGCCCCCGAAATTGTATCGTGACTGGGACAACCGGATATTCCACCACATCCCCGTGCACACACCGCACCTTAACCATGCGGCTTGTATCCAATGCCCCAGGCTGCATCAGGCTTTGATGGATCGAGGTTTGGTTACATCCTGAATCCACCAAGGCCTGATATGTACCCCCCTTGATACTTACAGGAACTTGGTACTCTCCTGCTTGATCGGGGGTGGTCCGCTGGACGTCCGGGATCCGGATCATTGTCCCGATGTCCATCTTCGGACATCGGTCCACAAAATGATCCGGATCACCGCACCGCCAGCAGGCCAGCCCAGGCCTACCCGCCGCCCCTGGGTTGGACAATGAGCGCGGGGAGGGCGCGGAACCAGAGCCACTATCACCCCCCATCCCCAGCAGCCCCGCCCCCCTGGGCGGAGCCCGCGAACTCCCGAGCGGTCCAGGGCCCATCCCACCCCGGCCTCTGGGGGGAATCCGAGGAGGGCCCGGAGGGCAGGACCTAGGGAGAGGGATAGGAGGAGAGGGAGACACAGAGGGGGGAGAGAGAGAGCGAGAGGTTAAAAGGGGGGCGCCGACCCCCGGGCACGCCACCAGATGGTCCTCCGCCAGGTTGATGGCCGTCGTCAGCGACGTGGGCCGGTGGCACTGGACCCACTCGGCGGTCTTCTTGGGCAGCCGAGCGATAAACTGCTCCAGCACCACCAGATCGACGATGTGGTCCACGTCGCTTTCACCGGCCAATAGCCATTTGCGGCACGCGTCCCGGAGCTGTTGGGCCATCGCGAAGGGTCGGCCGGCCTCGCCCCACTCCAGCGAGCGGAATCTCTGGCGATGCTGCTCGGGGGTCCGGCCGACCCGCTGGATGATGGCCCTCTTCAGGTCTTCATACTCCAGGAGGTTCGCCACCGGCAGGTGTTGGGCGGCCGCCTGGGCTTCTCCAGTCAGCAGTGGTATGAGGCGCACCGGCCACTGTGCCCGGGGCCACCCGCAGGCCTCCGCGGCCTTCTGAAAGAGGTCTATGAAGGCCTCGGGATCGTCCTGTGGCCCCATCTTGTGTAGGGGCACGTGGACCGGTGCGCTGGCGAGCCAGGCGGCTTCGGTGCGAACCTCCCGGTCGATCCAGCTCCGGAACCTCTCGCGGTCCTCTTGCTGGCCGCGGACAATGGCCTCGAAGCGGCGCTCCTGGTCTGCCCGCAGGTCCAGCATGGACTGGTGTTGTTCCTGATGGAGGGCCGCGAGAGAGGTGATGATGTCCGCAAACGGCGAGGCGGAGGGTGTTGGCGTTGTCATGGCGGCGGCGCTGTCCTACTTCCTTCACGGGTTTCGGCACCAGTGTAACAATGTTCGATAGTAGGAGGAAGGAAGAGGACACGGGGGTCGGCTGGACGGTTGATGCTTCTTTATTTATGGTCAAAAACTTATTATAACTTCAACAACACACTGCTGTGTGAATTCTCATAGACATTCGATCACTTCCGGGTCGGCACTTCCGGCTTCCGGCAACTCAGTCTCTGGGGTTTCGCATCAACCGTCCGATCTCTCTCTCTCCCTGGTCTCTGGTTCCGCCGAGGTTTTATACCCTCTCCGCGCTCATTACTGGAACAAGAGACAGGTGTTATTAATCTGCGTCCAACCCACTCACTTACCGCTCGTCCCGCGGCTCTCTCTCCCGCTGCAGACCTCGCTGAACCACGCCCCCCTTGCCACATTAAGGTTTTAGTAATTCTGTGTTTGTGTGATTGTTAATAGTTTTGGGGGTTTTATAGGCCCTGTGTAGTTTTTATTCATTTTATTTCAGCTTTAGATATTTTAGTACATCAAGTTAAACTTCATTGAGAAATGTTTCCTTGACAAATAGCTGAAATAAAATGTTTTTAACTTCAGTGAACATTTATATTATTGAACTAAAACTAAAATGTTTTTCCAGTTCTTCTGGATCTGTATGGAGCCAGAATGGTGACTTTAAAATTTGGCATCACAAATTAAAATTGTCATTGAAAACAAAAGCAGAACGGAAAAAGGAAACATTGGCATTGAAACAAGTATTGTTAGTAATTTACATGTTCCAGTTGACGTCAGAAAAAACAAAACAGCATAACGGCCGTTAAAAGTTAAGCAAACCGGCCAGGTTGCACGTGAATAAACATGTAA
Source organism: Pseudorasbora parva (assembly GCF_024679245.1). Taxonomy (NCBI): domain Eukaryota; kingdom Metazoa; phylum Chordata; class Actinopteri; order Cypriniformes; family Gobionidae; genus Pseudorasbora; species Pseudorasbora parva. The sequence continues at coordinate 3,180,861 of NC_090185.1, read as the reverse complement.
ATGGCAGATAAAAAAACAGACTTACTTGCGGCTTGGAAGTTCCCGGTAAACTGGACATTTGTCATGCCAAGAGGCTTCAGAGCTGACGACGGGTTAGGCTCGGCCCACTGCTTCAGTATACCTATATGCAAATGATATGCAAACTACGCTCTACTTACCCCTCCCCTCAGACCCCGCCCCTCTCCACGCCAAAACAGTGACAGAAAGTTGAAACTGAAAATCTGTGACATTAAAAAAAAACTGACATTGTAAAAAAAATCTGTCACTGAAAAAGAGAGACATGAAGAAAAAATCTGAAGATTGTCATTGAAAAATACAAATAAATCCCAATACAATAAAAGAATAAGATTTTAATTATTTTATTTTTTCATTGCCAATACTTGTTTCAAAGCAAATACAACTGTTTTCAATGCAAATGTTTCAATGCCAATGTTTCCTTTTTCAGTTCTGCTTTTGTTTTCAATGACAATTTGAATTTGTGATGCCAAATTTTAAAGTCACCATTCTGGCTCCATAGATCTGGGGCCTGGACCATGATGGTAGTTTAACAAACTCAGGGTTACAGGATTAGTTTAGAGTTGACAAAACCAAACCAATCTATTCAGGCTTTGATCCTGAGTTCAGGAGTTTAGCTGTGACATCAGCAGAGAACAGCCAATCAAACGCTCTGACATCAGCAGTGAACAGCCAATCACACACTCTAACATTAGCAGTGAACAGCCAATCACACGCTGTGACATCAGCAGTGAACAGCCAATCACACGCTGCGGTTCAGTGATGTGACATCAGCAGTGAACAGCCAATCACACGCTGCGGTTCAGTGATGTGACATCAGCAGTGAACAGCCAATCACAAACACAGCACGAAGAAAAGAGCAGTCTATAGGCTTTGTTTGAGATGAGCAAAATCTGCGCAGATCCGATCACCGGTGATCAGCACCAGATGCATGCCGGTTAGAAATGTGTGGGAGGGCGGTCCGGCTTGCTCTGACGTCATGCTGACGTATGTCAAAAATCGCTCGCGAGCGGATCATAGACTGTAAAAAAATATGGACGTAGTGTCCGTGACGTCACCCATAGGATTCTGATAAGCTGTTCTGAAGCTTAAAGTAGGGGCGAGCTGGGCGTTGCCATCTTGTGAGCGAGTCAACGCGTCACTCCCGGATAACAGAAAATGGGCAAAAAGGCGGGATGTGCGCGGAGCTGAGGTGACGCAATAACTATAGACGGCAGATAAATGGCTATCCACCTGTAACCACGCCCTTAATTATGCAGAACCTTAAGGCTTTATATAACGTAAACGAATGAGTTATAAAAAAATTCACCCCCCTCAGAGTTGTCATAAAGATCAACATTAGCCGTATAGACCAAAACCACAATTTGTACCAGGCTGTAAACATGTTTTTTTCTGCTTTAAAGTTGAGAATTTTAACATGGGGCTCAATGAGATTCTGCTCCCTTCTGGAGCCGCTCTAGTGGCCAGTTGAGGAATTGCAGTTTACATTACTTCCGTATTGGCTTCAAGAGAGATCGCGGGAGGTTGCCGCTTGGAGCGGATGAAAGGCGGATGTGTCGGATTCTGCAGTCGAGCGCAGTTGCTCTCCACCGACTGCGCTGACCAAAAGCATGATGGGAAACGACTCGCTGACGACACAGCTCAATGCTCATTGGTTTAAACAACCGTGATGTAAGGTTGTTTTTTAAAATATTTGATTTTAAAACTCTGATCTGATGTTTAATGTGTATAAATTATGTGTGAATATTCCCAAACTCTCGGACAGTGCGATCTTTCTGAGGGTTATGTGAGTGTTGTCATATTAATAAAAATATATAAAAACATGTGTGTAATTAAAGTAAAAATGCTTGATAAACAGGCCTTTCGAAAGGAAATAAATAACAAAAACTTTGGGTGTCTTGTTCATAATATTTATTTTCATATAAAAGCAACAGAACTTAAATTACATCCAGTTTATCAGCAACAGAGCGCACAAGTGTGAATCCCGCGATATCCGCACCTGATCTCACATACACACACACACACACACACCTGATCTCGCAGGTGTCTGATCCACTACGAGAAGAGAGAACTGTAATCTCACACACACACACACAAACACACACACACACACACACACACCTGATCTCGCAGGTGTCTGATCCACTACAAGAAGAGAGAACTGTAATCTCACACACACACACACACACACACACACACACACACATACCTGATCTCGCAGGTGTCTGATCCACTACAAGAAGAGAGAACTGTAATCACACACACACACACACACACACACACACACACACACACACACACCTGATCTCGCAAGTGTCTGATCCACTACGAGAAGAGAGAACTGTACTCTCACACACATACATACACACACACACACACCAGATCTCGCAGGTGTCTGATCCACTACTAGAAGAGAGAACTGTAATCTCTCACACACACACGCACACCTGATCTCGCAGGTGTCTGATCCAATACGAGAAGAGAGAACTGTAATCTCACACACACACACACCTGATCTCGCAGGTGTCTGATCCACTACGAGAAGAGAGAACTGTAATCTCACACACACACACACACACACACACACACACACACACACACACACACACACACACACACACACCTGATCTCGCAGGTGTCTGATCCACTACGAGAAGAGAGAACTGTAATCTCACACACACACCTGATCTCGCAGGTGTCTGATCCACTACGAGAAGAGAGAACTGTAATCTCACACACACACCTGATCTCGCAGGTGTCTGATCCACTACGAGAAGAGAGAACTGTCCGGCTTGTCTGCACTTTCTTCACTCCCCTCACTGCAGCCTTTATTTCAGGCGAGGCGCATCTCAAACAAGCCTAATCTCACTGCTTGTCTCACGAGAAGTGAATCTCAGTTCCACAGCGTGTGATTGGCTGTTCTCTGCTTGTGAGCAGTGGGCAAATCCCTTGCACCTGCACGGGAAATGAACGACCCCGCCCTCCACGAGTTTCCTGCTGCCTTGCAGATCAGCCTTGGTTGGTCAAAGGCTATGGGAGGTAACCCAAATAGAAAACCCGGTATGGAGAGCCGTAGGCAGTTGGCTGAGCTTTGTGATGCCTTCTGGCACCTCCTGCAGCTGCGCTGGCACCGGCCGTATCGGCTTGCCTTTCCCCCGGATTTTCCCAGCAACGCCGAGAGGGAGATCCTGGCACTGGGCACTCTAGGATCTGCAAACTATTCACCCAGGCCTGCACCTGGAGAGGTCACTCCAGCTTCGCTGTCTCAGCGTAGACTCAACACGGGGAGCAGCAGACACCAGTGATAAGTCCAGGCTCGTTTGGCGTAGAGCCGGGCGCTAGGGGTTGCTCTTGACGGTGGGAGGAGTCTTCTGACTCCATTGGGAAGTTACCGCCCGCCTCAACCTGGGCAGCCCCCGGGCAATAAGGTACTACCTCGCCACAACTTGCTTGCTTCATCGGGTGCGTGAAGCTTAGACAAAATCGACAGGTTTGTTGTAAAATTGAGCACCAGGAAAACACTGAAAGAAAAATAAAAATAAACCGCCAGCCCTGCGGCTGGCAACCTGGAACATCAGAACAATGTGTCCTGGCCTTTCTGACGACCTCCAGCAAGTAGACGACGCCAGGAAAACCGCCATCATCGACCGCGAGCTAGCCAAGCGGAACATCAACATCGCCACCCTCCAGGAGACACGCCTCACTTCGGGTGGCAGTCTCAAGAAGAAGGACTATACGTTCATCTGGCAAGGTCGGGAGTCAGAAGAGCGCATACTCTATGGGGTTGGCTTCGCAGTCCGCAACTCCCTTCTGTTATCAGTCGAACCTCCTTCACAGGGAACTGAGTTCATCCTCTTACTCCGCCTCACTACCTCTTCAGGACCTACACACATCTTTAGCATCTACGCCCCCACACTCTGCTCTACAGCCAAGCTCTACCTGCTCTAAGGCCAAAGATGCATTCTACGAGGAGCTTGAGACAAGGATTAGAGAGATCCCAGCGAAGGAAAACCTGTTCTTGCTCGGAGATTTTAACGCCTGGGTAGGTGCAGCCCACACCTCCTGGCCACGTTACATCACCTTCTATTCTACCAAGCCCCACCACAGAGTGTCTTGGCGACATCCCAGGTCGAAGCACTGGCACCAGCTGGACCTTGTCATCATGTGCTCCTCACGCGCAGTTACCATAGTGTCGACTGTGACACCGATCACTCCCTGGTCGGCAGCATGGTGCGTCTCCGACCCAGACGGACCCACCGCTCTAGGCAAAAGGGCCTATCTCGCATCGACACGGCCAAAACCTCAAAGCCTGAGCTGTGTGAACGCTTCGCTGAGGTCATTGACAAGACCCTGGAAGACTGCCCCACAGATAGCGCCACAGCACGCTGGGACTTTATCCGTGATGCCATATACCAGGCCGCTTTAGACACCTTGGGAAAGAGACCCAGGAAGAACAAGGACTGGTTCGAGGCTGGGATAGAAGAGATGGAGCCTGCCTTAGCCGCCAAGGGTGCTGCGCTTCTCAAGTACAAGAGGAAGCCCTGCGAGAAAACACTGGCCGCCTACAGAGATGCCCGCAACAACACCAATAGGGTTGCCCGTAGGTGCGCCAACGACTACTGGCTGAAGCTTTCAATGACATACAGACCTCTGCAGACTGTGGAAACACCCGTGCCATGTACGAGGGGATGAAGAAAGCACTTGGACCAAATGTTATCAAGATCGCACCCCTCAAGTCCACCTCCGGCGACATCATCAAGGACCGTGGTGAGCAGATGGAGAGATAGGTTGAGCACTATGGGGAACTGTACTCTAGAGAGAATGTCGTCACTGACACAGCCATGGAGAACACCACCCCACTGCCCATCATGGAAGAACTCGACTCGCCACCCACCATCGAAAAGCTCAGTAAGGCCATTGACTCGCTGTCCTGCGGGAAAGCACCAGGCAGTGACAGAATCCCACCAGAGGTTGTGAGGGCCCCAAAAGAGAGCTCCCTCATTGGACATCTCCATGAGCTTTTGCTACAGTGCTGGGAAGAGGGAATGATACCCCAAGACATGTGGGATGCGAGGATCGTCACGCTCTACAAGAAAAAGGGCGACCGCAGTGACTGTAACAATTATCGTGGGATCTCTCCTCAGCATCGTGGGAAAGGCCTTCGCCAGGGTTGTCCTCAACCGCCTGCAGGTACTTGCTGACCGCGTGTATCCCGAGTCACAGTGTGGGTTCCGGGCCAAGTGTTCAACCATCGACATGGTGTTCTCCCTCAGGCAGCTGCAGGAAAAGTGCCGTGAACAGCAACGTCCCCTGTACCTCGCCTTCATCGACCTGACCAAGGCATTTGACATACCTCTTTGCCCTCCTCCATAAGATTGGATGCCCCCCCCCCCAAGCTTCTGAAGATTGTCGAGTCATTCCACGACAACATGTCTGGCACTGTTCAGTACGACGGAGCATCATCGGACCCCTTCCCAATCAAGAGCGCCGTGAAACAGGGGTGTGTCCTGGCCCAGACACTTTTCGGCATATTCTTCTCTCTGCTCCTGCGCTACACATTCAGCGAGTCCGAAAATGGCATCTTCCTTCACACACGAAGCGACGGGAACCTATAAAACCTTACGCGCCTCAGAGCGAAGACCAAGGTGTGCAAGGTCCTCATCCGGGAGATGCTCTTTGCGGATGACGCCGCCCTCACTGCTCACACGGAAGCCACCCTTCAGCGACTCATCACCCTCTTCGCGGAGGCATGCACAGAGTTTGGCCTCACCATCAGCCTCAAGAAGACCAACATCATGGGTCAGGATGTCAGCACCACTTCCATAATTACCATCGGCGATCACACCCTGGAGGTGGTGGACAAGTTCACATACCTCGGGTCTACAATCTCCAGCAACCTATCCCTGGATGCCGAACTTAACGTGAGGATAGGCAAAGCAGCAACCACCATGGCCCGCCTAGGGAAGCGTGTGTGGGACAACCCCATGCTGACCCTCAACACAAAGATGAAGGTGTACCAAGCGTGCGTGCTAAGCACCCTTCAGTACGGCAGTGAGACTTGGACCCTATACACGCACCAAGAACGAAGACTGAACTCTTTCCACATGTGCAACCTCAGGCGACTCCTTGGCATTATCTGGCAGGATCGCGTCTCCAACGCAGATGCTTTGGCCCAAGCAGGCATGTTAAGTATGTTCGCCACCCTTTCCCAGAGGCGCCTGCGCTGCCTCGGACACGTATGCAGAATGGACGATGGCCGCATTCCAAAGGACATCCTCTATGGCGAGCTCGCCACCGGTACACGGCCAACCGGTCGACCCGCCCTGCGATACTAGGATGTCTGTAAGAGGGATCTGAAGTCATGCAACATCAACCCAGCAGATCTCGAAACAGCAACTTCCGACCGCTCTAGCTGGCGTGCAAATGTCATAACTGGCGTCAAGCAGGCTGAGGAGAAGAGAGAGATCCAGCGCGAGGAAAGGAAGAGCCGCAAACAGCAAAGAACCCAGCCTACCACTGCTCCCCCCATAGTACCCTCCAAGGACTACACTTGCAGCGAGTGCGGCAGGAGCTGCAGCTCCCGCATCGGCTTATTCAGCCACAGCCGGCGCTGCTGTTCCACAACTAAGTAAATACTCAGATGCAGGATGCCAACAAGCTTATGTCAGAGCCTGTGACTGGCTGTTCTCTGCTGATGTCAGAGCCTGTGATTGGCTGTTCTCTGCTGATGTCAGAGCCTGTGATTGGCTGTTCTCTGCTGATGTCACAGCGTGTGATTGGCCGTTCTCTCCTGATGTCAGAGCCTGTGATTGGCTGTTCTCTGCTGATGTCACAGCGTGTGATTTGTCGTTCTCTGCTGATGTCAGAGCGTGTGATTGGCTGTTCTCTGCTGATGTCACAGCTAAACTTCTGAACTCAGGATCAAAGCCTGAGTTGAAAGAGAAAGCTGATGATCAGCATCATGGGACCAAAAAATACTTAAAACAACTCTAAACTAATCCTGTAACTCAGAGTTTGTTAAACTACCATCATGGTCCAGGCCCCAGATATCATAAACCAGAACAACAACAACAGCCCCATTGGCAGAGACAACCAATCACATCAATGGAGGAAGGAAGGAAGAATGCAGGATCTAAACACAAGCATTTTTAGTATTTATTTACAAACAACTCTGGAACCATACACACAACTTTAACAACCTAACTGAACACAATGTAGAACTGACACTGAACTGAAAGAGAAACAGGGCTTAAAGAGACAGAACAAACCAAAGAACCGTGAAACACCTGTGACCATTCAATCAAACCATTAGTAACCTTATGCCTGGCTCACACTACAGAAGTTTTAAAATCCTATCCGAGTGTAAAATCTGTTTGCAGCACACACTTCAGGAGAATCTTTGCAGATTTCCTCACACTACAAGATTTGATTGAAGAGCATTACACACTATAAAATATTACGATTATCATGCAAGAGGAAGTGCGTCACGTGATCTACGCAGCAGATCGTAAGCGGGAAAACAAAATGGAAAGGCCTACTGTAACATGAAAACTTGCTGTATCAATAATGATCATTTGTTGTGGAAAAAAACAAAAGCATGAGAATAAAACAGTGTGGATTAAAAAATGGTTGGGGAGACGGGCTCAACATGGATTGTCAGTTCTTCAGCGAGAAATGGAGGTAATTTTATTGATCTTATTTGATCCTGTCGTTCTGGTGCTCGTTGTGTGTTTGCAATGTATTTTTCCCCTCGGGGCTTGCCGTATAAAGGTGGAGCATGCACACTTATTGTACTGGAGTGTAGCGGGTTTTTCAGGCTGGTTATTACGCATGTGACCGAGAATAAAGTGAAGGAACGTTCAAACGACTGTCATTTATTGTTTTCTTATTTCTGAGTATTTGAGGAGAACACTGCACGAGCGCTAGGTCACACTAGTGTGCTAAAATGTTTACCGTTGTTTACCGCTGCCTAGTTCAAAAGCGATCGTCACCTGTTAACGTAAGATTTGTGCTGTCAAATGAAAAGCAAGAAATGCTGATATTCTCTCTCTCTCTCTCTCTCTCTCTCTCTCTCTCTCTCTCTCTCTCTCTCTCTCGTTTTGACTTGTTTCCTATTGGCTACTGTGACAGTACTGACGTTATTACAATCTTGCTCATCCCGATAAATATCAAACATGTTTGATATGATCGGGGCGAGCCCGATTTGCGTGAGAGCAGATTGAGAGGTGCAAGATTTGATCTGTGAACGCCTCACATTACCAGATAATCTGCACCGAACATCGGATCCGATCGAGTCCTGGAAAAGATTTTTTCTCCGAGTCTCGGGAGGGGAAAATCGGGCATAAATCGGCCAAAAACTCCTGTAGTGTTGTAACAGTTTTTCTGTTACTAATAGCTTCTCAGTAAAGCAGTGCTAATATTCGCCTGAGCATTAGGGGGCGCTCTGGTTGGAAACCTGCTAGGGCCTACCTATTTAAGGGATAGGAGAAGGAGAAAAGAGTAGGAAGTTGATCCTCTACCTTCACGGAGATGCTTACCTCATGGCTTTTGCCCTGGTTGAGGAACTTTATAGTTCTACCAGAAAGACTCGGGGAGAAATATATTAACAATAGTGCATTTATTAACAGCTCAGCAAGCTGATAGTGTACAGAGTCATTTTGGCGTAGGCCCCATCTGAAGAGCATAATCCGAGGGTCTCGGATCTGCAATTCCTGCCTGAAGACGAGGGCAGGGGCGCAGCCGACCCCCAAAAATGGGTGGAGTGTAAATCCACCGGGACGGGGCCCGCCAACCCCCAAAAGTTGGTAAATGATTATACCCACCGGTCTAAAATCTTGGGATTCCTGAAATAGAGAATGAAGTTATTATATAATAGAAGTAAAAAGGAGAAAAGATACAGCATGCCTATGGCTTAGAATTTATTTTTAATTTTTTTATTTTTTATTTTTTTATTAAACATAAGACATTTGCCAGTTCACTCATAGGAACGCAGAGACGAGGTCTTATTGGATCATCCAAACGGCCGCCTTGGCGGAATAATAATCAGGCCTCATTTCACCACACAGACGAGCTGCATATTATTATTATTATTATTTTTTATTTTTTGTATAACATTTGCCAGTTATTCCTAGGAAAACACAAAGACAAGGCCTCATTGGACCATTTGAACACAAGGCCTCATTGGACCATTTGAACACAGAGATGAGGCCTCATTGGACCATCTGTACGGCCGCTTTGGCAAAAATAATAAACGGGCCGCATTTCACCACGCAGACAAGCTGCATTTATTTTATTTTTTTTATATTTTGCCAGTTCACTCCTAGGAAAACACAGAACAAGGCCTCATTGGACCATTGAACACAGAGATGAGGCCTCATTGGACCATCTGTACTGCCGCTTTGGCAAAAATAATAAACAGGCCGCATTGGACCACAAACACAGAGACAAGGCCTCATTGGACCATTTGAACAGCCGCTTTGGCAAAAGTAATAAACAGGTCACATTGGACCACATATAGCAGGCCACCTAGGGCCGTACAACACAAATTCTGGCCTCACCACATGGCCTTTATAGACCACAGAGACGAGGCTCTGATGAGCCACACGGCCTCTACAGACCACAGAGACGAGGCGTCTAAGCCACAACGGCTGCTAATGCCACATATAGACGGGGTGGACTGGACAGTACATGAACGAAGCCACTTGGCTAAATGAAACAGCGCTTCCTTAATAAAGCAAAATGCTACGGGTCTAAGACCACACATAACCTATGCCCCGAGGGGCGACTGGCCAACTTGGCATCTTTTAAGGACGAGACCAAGCCACTAGGGCAACACATAGACAGACCACGCAAACACCGGCATCTAAGCCACATTGAACATATGCCCCGGAGGGGCCACTGGCCGATTAGGCATCTTTTTGAAGGACGAGGCAAACATATGCCACAAGGCGCCAAGCCCCACATAAACACGAGGCCCACGTGGCCACAAGGCCACACATAGACAGACAAACTTAAGACAAGGCTACTAGGCCACATTTAACCATGCCATGAAGGCCACAAGACCACGAGACAAGGCCACATTAGGCTACACGGTCACAGTAGACCACACAGAACATAGACCGTTTCCTCGGCCATGATTCCACATTTAGACAAGACGTACAGACGACGGCTGTTAAGCCACACGAAACATGGTCATGAAAGCCGGACGTGGCACGAGGCAATATGTACCGTGAGACTGACATAGAGACTAGGCCCCTTTTCTTTGCTGGGCCACAAGGCTACTAAGCCACACTGAATGAGGCCAACGAGACAAAAGCCGCTAGGCCACATTTAACCATGCCATGAAGGCCACAAGACCACAAGACAAGGCCACATTAGGCTACACGGTCACAGTAGACCACATATAACATGAATATCGCATTAAATATATGAATTTATTTATAATTTTTTTTTTTTTTTAATTAATTAATTAATTAATTTATATTTATTTATATTTTATTATTATTATTATTATTATTATTATTATTATTATTGTTTTTTAATTTATTTACTTATTTATTTACTTTTTATAATCGAACATGTAACGAAGGCACAACGGCTGCTACAGCCACATAGAGACAAGGCCACATTGAACAGAGCCGTTAGGCCACACATTAGATGACTAGAGAGTCGTTGAGGAGTGCTGGCTAGAGTAATATAACGGGATGAATAATAACGACACCACCACCAGTAGTTGCATAGAATTTTACCTTATAGTACTGTAGAGCTTGCTGAGCTTGAAGAATGGTTATAGAATCTGATCTTCTGTATGATTTGAAGGGCGAGGAAGATCACCTACCCAGATGCTTGATGACTGACATGGGGATTCCTCGTTCAGCTGCTGTAGTAGCTGCCCCAATTCTGAATGAGGGCTGGTGTAGAGAGAGGGGGATAGACTACAGCTTTTAACGACAGAGTTTAAATGGTTCTGACCAGCCTTTGAAAGAGGTGCACCGTTAGGTAAGATGAAGAGAGGGGCAACGTTAGAAGTTTTAGGGCGGATTTTAAGAATTTTAACCATAGATGTAAATGGCAAAAATTATTATTGATTTAAGGGAAAGATAAGGTGACGCCGGAGCTTGAGCGTCGTTTTTGAATGTTAAGGAATTAGAGTGAAGCAACTGGGAGAGAAACAATATCAGAAAGGAAATGCCGCGAGAAGGATCGAAAATATTAGGATCATAAGAGAATTCACCTGGACGCATGATCCGTAAAAAGCAGCTAGTACACTGCTACTAGCAAGATATTGATGTTAAGGGAAAGAAACCGTTGCGGACGGAATTGATGAATTAATGCAACAACGGCAGAGTAATGGGCAGACATTTATCGATCTGTTAATAGAGGATTTAGCTAGGCCTTAAGGAGTAAACGAATGAAGTTCAGAGAAGAGAATTGGAAAATTAGGATTATTTATTTTTGCATAGAATTGAATACCTGCGAGGAGCCGGCGGATGGAAGTTTTTTTTTTTTTTTTTTTTTTTTTTGAACGAGAAAGGAACACTGTCGAAATTAAAATGGGAAATACTGGGATTTGGAAGGCTAAACAGAACATGGAAAAAGCTGCCAATGCGGACGTGTAAGCTTGAAGTTGTAGGAGCGACACCTTAAGACATTTTGTCTAGCCGAAGTAGCATATTGTTTAATTTAATTAATCTCTGCTAGGAGAGGACAGGGTGTTGGGAACGGATTAGGCAGTTTTAGATTCCGTCTAAAACTGGAATCGATCGATAGAGCGCATCAGCAAAAACATGGCAGTGCCATGAATATATTTCGAGCTTCAAAGTTAGGATTACGACGACGGATTGCCAGATAAACCGTCTCACTAAGCTTACTGGAAAGCAAGATGATCTGCCTTGTTAGTGAGGGCAACCGTGCATTGTTTTCGCAGAACATCGAGATGCATGGACGAGACTATGAATGGCCCCAGATCGTGCTAGCGACGGCTATAGGGTAAATGTCGTAGAGCGAGAGCAGACCAATTCGGGTGAGGAAGTTGCAAAACTGCAGATGTGGTCAATTTTCTTTATGAAAAGACGAACAGATTCGTAAAAATAGCGCAAGGAAGCATTGCTAATTGACTGCGTGTAGCATTTACTGCTCTGTTTAGGAATCTGAGCATGGTTTATATTCAGTGGAGAGAGGTCACCGCGGAGTGAAGCTGTGTGTTTTTTTTTTTTTTTTGTAGTTGCTTACATATTGTGTTCACGTCATAAGTAATAATATCAAGATAACTAAATAATTGTCATCACCTGTGTACCTTAGCCCACTCTTCTCGACGTTTCCTGGTGGTTTATAGACGAGTACTCGGATTCACCCTCTGTCGTTTTAAGAATAGCACAACGGCGAGCGCGTCAAGTATAACGTCTCGTCCGATTGGGAAGGAGCGCGCGCAGTCTCGGAGGCTCACGCTGCGGAGCCAGCAAAGTATGAACTAGCTTAATGTGTTCAGCAGCTCCTTGGACGGCCTTGCATCTGACTAGCCTGCTTGATGTCATGATGATGAGCGCTGTGAATGGAACATGCCAGTTTTTTTTATTTTTATTTTTTATTGAACCACCGAAAGGCGAACGAGCAATTCCGTGACGGTAACGGACCAGACTAAACTGGAGTTGTAGAGCGAGAGGAGTAGATTTGGCTGAGAAGGTTTGTGATATTCGTAGAACGAGTTTCTCCTGTACCTTCGGTTAGAGTCAGCCATTGAAGCTAATTCAGATCTAACTCTTCCCTCCGATCATGAACCTGGCCCAATGTGGCTATGTAAAGCTGAATGCGATGGCGAATCGCCGAATTAACTATTCCGGTTATCTGGGATTGTAAATTATGAGAAGCACTGCCACGTCACCACGTTCTACCATTTCTGTCAACGGCAGACGAGGGAAGCAGAAGTGAAGCCAAGTTAATATCCTTACCTTAGACAATGTTCACTCTAATAAGAGGGGACACTGCAGCTGGAGACAAGATGCCTACCGGAGACTGAGCTGAGCTGAAGAAGTTAAAAGGAGGAGTTTCGGGTGTGGCAGAGCATCCTGAAATGTTGACTCCTCCGGTTTTAGATGGCTGAAGTAGAAGGCACGTCCAATGTAATGCTTAATCCGATGGCTGGGGGAGGAAGCTGGTGGGTTGCAATACGTTAGTGGCTGGGACCGAGCTCGGAGTTATTAAAAGAATGTTCAAACTCGACGTCTTTGATTCCAGGGTCTTGACTGCTTGAAAGAGGCTTTGGATATCTTGGAGAATTGAGCATTAAAGCTACAAGCTGTGTAACTTTTATAATTATTCTTATCTCTAGCTTAGTTCTTCAGAATATGTGCTCGATGATGCATATTTACTTATTCAAGTAATAAGGTATTCTTGTAAGTTTATAAAATGCCATTGTAAATGCATAATTACGTAATCGCCATGTTGGCCCTCCAACTGAGTACATTAGTCTAGGAGGGACATACCCGTAAAAAGCTTCGCCTTTCACGTTTAAACGCTCGATGCACCGTGTCGAATGTAAGGAGGGGGATTGCCGTGTTGATCTTAGATTAAATCGGCCACCGTAGAGTTAAACGAATCGGAATTGAGAGGAACGGAACTAAATATTCCCGGTTGGTCATATGCATTTCCGCCGCTAGTTGGGGGAATTAATACGCGGTGTGGTTTAAACTCCGGCGGGCTCGGATAAATCCAGTGAAGTAGAAGCTTGAGGGTGGTGCGTAGACTTTCTCTTCCTGCCGACTTGTTGCGTCTGCCAGGTGAAGGAGCGGTTACTGGCTGTGAGAAGCAGGTTCTGGTGGATTAGTCAGAGTATTAAGGCCAGGTGCAGTAGGTACGCGCTGGATAACTTCGGCTGATGGGATACCGGTAAGCATTCATGGCTTGATAATGTCCTCCGAAGGCCCTTTTTCCGGTCAACCCGCGGCACTGAATGTGCGAGCTGCGCATGTGGATGGGAGGAAGCGGCAAACTTCGTCGTCAGTAACAGGAGAATGACGAACGCGGGCGTGTCAGTGGACGTGACGATTTGCAGGCGAGCAAGACGAATCGTCACTTCAGTATCTGCGAACTCAGACATGTGTAAGTACAGAGCCTTTATACCGTGAGCATGAGAATATCATTGGATTAGAGTGAAGGCATTAAGTGACGTAGTAATTGAGTCTTCCCAGCAGAACTTATGCTAGAGCTTTCATTTCTAAGCTCATCTGTAAGTAATTATTTATTGTTGTTTTTCTTTTTCTTTGCTAATTATGGTTTGTAGTATATAGTTATGGGTTGTTGGTTTGTTTGTTTGTTTGTTTGAATGTTTCTACAGAGGGTTTGTGTTCTGGGCAGTTATGGAGTACTTGGGGGATTATACAACTGAGAAGATGGAATGGAGAGAATTGATTTCAACTACTGTTTGACTGTTACCTGGCGGTAGACCAAAGCTATGTTTCAGACATTGAGGCCTTCTCTTCCAGATGAACTTAGTGGTGGAATCATCCTGACCTTTGAAGTAATATCTTCTCAAATTATAAATTGCACAAAGACTGAGTAAAGCTTATGGTCCTAACTGGTCCTAAAAGAAAGACTGTGGGTTGGGGTGCGTATCATGTTAAATCTCTGTATTTATGCCATTATACTTAATACATCTGACTCATGAGCAAAATTATTCTGTGTGGTCCCTCAGTACATGTAATACTTAAACTAAAATAAAAAGGATAGGTGTTACAGTGTGAGCCAGGCATTAGAGACAAAAAGGCAGGAAATGGAGGAGAACTAAACCAATAACAAACTAACAGCAAAAACTAGAACACAACAGCAAAGCTAAATCAAAAAATACAAAACATGAACAGACGCAGACTCTGACGACATGATTTATAGGAATAGAGGCTGGTTACAGCTTTGTGTCAGCCAGCATATTTCAGCTTTAGGTGTTGGATTAGAGCTAACTAATGATTTGATGGTGCCTATGGAGTTTCTGGATGACGTGTGGATGAGATAAACCTGGGGATGGTAGAGGGAGATTCTGGAGGATGAGGACGTTGCTTGTGCTGAACAAAATCCCCAATGCAGAAGTCTTCTCATCAGATCTTCATGCTTCTTCCCTAAATAATAACACCAAAGACAGCAGGAATATGTTATCAAAAGCTATATAAAAGAAACTAATTATTATGTGTTACTGTGTAGTTCTAATTATGCAATGCAGTCAAAAATATAAAGAACAACATCTGGGGTTCAGACAGTTGAGACTGATGAATAAGAGGAGGGTTATGAAGAGGACAATGTTACCTCTGGGTATTTCTTTCTTTATTTTATAACTCTACCAGCTACATTTGAGTAGTTTTATTTAAATTACGTTATGTTCCTAATTTTTATTTTAAAATATGCTTTATATTAAGTTAATTACTAATGAAATAATATATTAAACATAAGTGTAGAAGCAGCCAATCTACATCAAGGATCCTAACTGTGAAGTTTAGGTGTAATTCTGTGTCTGTCCAGCTGGTGTCCTTCACGAGTCTCTTCCTACTTAAGATGCTCTTTTAAACGGATATAATAATCCATCATCATGTCACAGCTGGCTGTCAATCACGCACAACGAGGAAGATGACGATAAACTGTCTTTAGTAAATCCATATACAGGCAAATGAAGAAGCTCAACCATAGCCTACATAGACAAACAAACAGAGAATGAAACAGAAGAACATATATCTGGTGCTGGGGTGATGAGGTGATAGAAGAATGCCTGCAGGTGGTGGAGCAGGGAGGATTCTGGGTAATGTAGTGCTGAAGGTCACACTGCGTTCACTGTCTCTACATCTATTACTATACTCTATAACAGTTAAAGGTTTAGGGTTTGATATGGAAATGAACGAATCATGGACTGCAGTAACAGACAGAGGCAGGAAGAAACAGACACAAACTCTCTGTGTACGAGCGCAGAACAAAACCAATAAAGCTATCGTGTGCGGTGGAGCTCACGGAGACAGAACAGCAACTGCACAGTTCATGTGTGATTCCTAGTGTTCAGGCATGAGCTTTATCTGTTCATGAGCGGCTGAATAACTCCAGGTTCAGTTCATCAACATTCAGTGACATTTACTCTCTTCATTGGCTGTCGGCTAAATAAACTTATTTTACATCCCTCCCAAAAGCTGACTATCATTTGTAAGCTAGCTTAAACAAACTTAAAGTGTGATGAAAATTCCCCACGGCTTACCTTTTACGTGGCTCGAAAGCGCCGACTCCGTCATGGTGAAAAGATGAATGTCCTTTTTGCAGACTTTGGTCCTCGTTTCAACCATGATTTGTTTCTTATCTTTTTCCAAGCCAAAAATAAGACCTTCCGGCATGTTGTCTGTTCATCTGTAGCTTCACTCGTGCACAATCAGAGCGGCTCGAGCGGAAATAACTTTTTATGAAAAGGCCAAAAGCAATTAGGCCTTTCTGACTTATTTTATTTAAAAAGTGAACTATTGTCATATACAAATTATGAAAGCAAGCGATTATAATTTCAGGAAGGTTTATGGACTTTATCCAAAATACAAGCACTTTCCAAACCTTGAAAACACCACATTAAAAATCAAGCGTTTTCCAGGATTTCCAGCACCTGTACGAACCCTGTCTATCATTAGTTCATTAATCCCAGACCTGTTTCTGTTCTTCCCATGATCTCCCTGTTATTTAAACCTGAGTTCTGTTCAGTTCATCGTCCGGTATCGTCTACGTTACGTGGTTGTGTTTCTCCTCATGATTCTCCTGTGTGTTGTGTGGATTATTAGATTAAAGACGGTTCTTTGAGTTATTTCCTGAGTCGTGCGCTTCACTACAGCCACCGTTGCTGACACTAACAGTGAATGTTAATCTTCTTCAACTCATTTAACCAGTAATTTATCACATGATACAGAACAGCAGCAACTGAAGCCATAAAAACACATTTAAAACTCACCAACCAGACGCCACAAACAGAGCAAAAGTAATTTGAGGAACATTTTCTTCATCGGTGCTCTGAAAAGCCCACGATAGCGACTCTTAAAATGGCTGCTAACCCTCAGATTGATCTGAAACACTGAACTGTGATATTTACCTGGTTGTGTGTGAACCCTCCCCTAACCTCAGTAAGTTTCCACTCACACATCCGTCTCCTTTAACATCACGGAAATCAACACGCTTTTGCTGATCTTACGTTTTCAAATGAATTCTGGCCCTGAATGAAAACTAATATCAGAAGAGTGAAATATTGGATTAGATATCTGGATCTACTGGAGTGTTATTTAGTGCTGTAAGCTGTCAATCATATCTGACCTCTGACTCTTATTTGACTATTGATGATGGATTCAATTTATTTCTGTATAAAGATGTTTCCCTTACATAAAGAAGTTTATTCAAGTGTGCTATTAGTATGCTTCTTTCACTTAGAGTACACTTAAACATATACTTTATATACTAAAAGTATACTACTAGTACATTAATATTAGTATACTTACTACATAAAGTACACTTAAAAATGCATGAGCATGCGTCGAGGTCACGTAAATAACTTGGTGGATAAAGTCGTTATTTTGATTTTTGTGCGCAAAATAAAAATTTCCGTCGCATTGTAATATTATTGTACAGCCACTGTAGTGAGATGGACTTTGTATCGATGTGTTTAGTGCCTTTATGGGTCTTGTGAGTGGGAATGTACTGAATGCCAATGGAGGCCTTTCTGAAGCCTTTCTCAGCTTTCAACAAAAATATCTTCATTTGTGTTTTGAAGATGAACGAAGATCTTATGAGTGTCAAATCACATGAGGGTGAGTAATTAATGAAATAATTTTCATTTTTGGGTGAACTAACCCTTTAAGTAAACTAAATTAAATTAACTTGAAGTATACTTCTTTTTTTTAAGTGGAGTGGAAGATTGTGAGTTTCTTATTAGAAATATATAAGATGGAACACTTCACCCACAAACTGCTGACATCCGTACCAACCACAAACATTTAGCAGACGCAGTTTATCACCTGACCGGACAGATCAAACCACACACTGATGTTGGAACAGATAAAATAAAAGAGAAAAGCATATAGCAGGGTTAATTTGATGAGTAAACATTAATGCAAACATACATACATAAAACATAAATAACCTGTAGATGTAATCATCCATTTAGAGAAATATAATTTGATTACCAGAAAGTTTTAGTCTCTGGAAAATTTGATGAAAAATTCTTGACTTCATAATCAGATGTTTTGGTTTTGATTGCAGACTTTAATATTTTTGTTAAATCGGCACAGATTCTCAGCAAAGACCACGAGAACCAAACAAGTCCTCTGCACAGACCCTATGGCTTCATCTCCCCCTCCATATGCCGGCATGAAGTATCCCGATCTTCAAGCAGAAGCTGGATGAAATATTCTGCTAACAAGAATTGAGGCCTAGGGAGGGAGGTTTACATACACAGCTCTTACTAGCCTATGTTACACATTACTAATTTGCCATTTTTATCTGTGGAATCAACAGGCTAACCCCTCTTTGAACTGTCACCTTATCGTGGTGAAGGGGTTTGAGTACCTGAATGATCCTAGGAGCTGTGTTGTCCGGGGCTTTATGCTCCTGGTAGGGCCTCCCAAGGCAAACAGGTCCTTGGTGACGGGTCAGACTAAGAGCAGTTCACAAACCCACTATGATGACCATAAAATCAAGGACCGAGGCGTCGCCCGGCATGGTGCAGCCGGGGCCCCACCCTGAAGCCAGGCCTGGGGTTGGGGTTCGTATGCGAGCGCCTGTCACCTCGTTGGCGGGGAAGGATCCTGAGCTTGTGTGGGAGGTCGAGAGATACCGACTAGAAATAGTCAGGCTCACCTCCACGCACAGCTTGGTCTCTGGAACCACAATTCTCGAGAGAGAGGCTGGACTCTCTACCACTCTGGAGTTGCCCATGGTGAGAGGCGGCGGGCTGGAGTGGGTTTGCTTATAGCCCCCCAGCTCAATCGCCATGTCTTGGAGGTTACCCTGGTGAGCGAGAGGGTTGCTTCCCTGCGCCTTCGAGTCGGGGATAGGTTTCTGACTGTCATTTGTGCCTACGGGCCGAATGGCAGTGCAGAGTACCCGGCCCTCTTGGGGTCTCTGGGAGGGGTGCTAAAAAGTCCTCTGACTGGAGACTCCATCGTTCTACTGGGGGACTTCAACACCCACGTGGGCAGTGACAGAGACACCTGGAGGGGCATGATTGGGAGGAACGGCCCCCCTGATCTGAACCCGAGTGGTTTTCTGTTATTGGACTTCTGTGTTAACCATGGCTTGTCCATAACGAACACCATGTTCAAGCATAAGGGTGTCCATCAGTGCACATGGCACCAGGACACCCTAGGCCGAAGGTCGATGATCGACTTTGTGGTCGTCTCATCTGACCTCCGGCCGTATGTCTTGGACACTCGGGTGAAGATAGGGGCGGAGCTGTCAACCGATCACTTCCTGGTGGTGAGTTGGATCCGATGGCGGGGGAGGAAGCTGGACAGGCTCGGCAGACCCAAACGTACTGTGAGGGTCTGTTGGGAACATTTGGCTGAACCCCCGTCAGAGAGATCTTTAACTCCCACCTCCGGCAGAGCTTCGACCAGATCCCGAGGAAGTCTGGAGATATTGAATCCGAATGGACCATGTTCTCCACCTCCATTGTCGACACGGCCGCTCGGAGTTGTGGCCGTAAGGTCTCCGGTGCCTTTTGAGGTGGCAATCCCTGAACCCAATGGTGGACACCGAAAGTAAGGAATGCCATCAAGCTGAAGAAGGAGTGGGGGGCTCCTGAGGCAGCTGACAGGTACCGGCAGGCCAAGCAGACAGCAGCTAGGGTAGTTGTGGAGGCAAAAACTCGGGCCTGGGAGGAGTTCGGTGAGGCCATGGAGAAAGACTATCGGTTGGCCTCGAAGAGATTCTGGCAAACCGTTCGACCCCTCAGGAGGGGGAAGCAGTGCCCTACCAAAACTGTCTACAGTGGAGATGTGTAGCTGCTGACCTCAACTGGGGATATCGTTGGACGGTGGAAGGAATACTTCGAGGATCTCCTCAATCCCACCGACACATCTTCCTTTGAGGAAGCAGTGGCTGAGGGCTCGGGGGAGGACTCGTCCATCACCCGGGCTGAAGTCATCGATGTAGTTAATAAGCTCCTCAGTGGCAAGGCGCCGGGGGTGGATGAGATTCGCCCTGAGTACCTTAAGTCTCTGGATGTTGTGGGGCTGTCTTGGCTGACGCGCCTCCGCAGCATCGCGTGGCGGTTGGGGACAGTGCCTATGGACTGGCAGACTGGGGTGGTGGTCCCTCTTTTCAAGAAGGGGGACCGGAGAGTGTGTTCCAACTACAGGGGGAATCACACTTTCAGCCTCCCTGGGAAAGTCTATGCCAGGGTACTAAAGAGGAGAATTCGGCCGATAGTGGAATCTCAGATTCAGGAGGAGCAGTGTGGTTTTCGTCCCGGTCGTGGAACACTGGACCAGCTCTATATCCTTCACAGGGTGCTGGAGGTTTCATTGGAGTTTGCCCAACCAGTCCACATGTGCTTTGTGGATTTGGAGAAGGCATTCGACTGTGTTCCTCATGGCACCCTGTGGGGGGTGCTCTGGGAGTATGGGGTCCGGGGCCCCTGGCTTAGGGCTGTACGGTCCCTTTACAACCAAAGCAGGAGCTTGGTTCGCATTGCCGGCAGTAAGTCAAATTTGTTCCTGGTGCATTTTGGTCTCCGGCAGGGCTGCCCTTTGTCACCGGTTCTGTTCATAATTTTTATGGACAGAATTTCTAGACGCAGCCAAGGGCCGGAGAGTGTCCGGTCTGGGGACCACACGATTTAGTCACTGCTCTTTGCAGATGATGTTGTCGTGTTGGCAACCTCAGACCAGGACCTTCAGCATGCACTGGGACGGTTTGCAGCCGAGTGTGAAGCGGCTGGGATGAGAATCAGCACCTCCAAGTCCGAGGCCATGGTTCTCAGTTGGAAAAGGGTAGCTTGCTCACTTCAGGTTGGTGGAGAGTTCTCGCCTCAAGTGGAGGAGTTTAAGCATCTTGGGGTCTTGTTCACGAGTGTGGGAAGGATGGAACAGGAGATTGACAGACAGACCGGTGCAGCATCTGCAGTAATGCGGGCAATGTACCGATCTGTCGTGGTGAAGAAGGAGCTGAGCCGTAAGGCGATGCTCTCGATTTACAGGTCAATCTACGTTCCTACTCTCACCTATGGTCATGAGCTGTGGGTCATGACCGAAAAGACAAGATCCCGGATACAGGCGGCTGAAATGAACTTTCTCTGGAGGGTTGCCGGGCGCTCCCTTAGAGATAGGGTGAGAAGCTCGGTCACTCGGGAGAAGCTCAGAGTAGAGCCGTTGCTCCTTCACATCAAGAGAAGCCAGCTGAGGTGGCTCGGGCATCTATTTTGGATGCCTGCTGGACGCCTTCCCAGGGAGGTGTTCCGGGCACGTCCCCCCGGGAGGAGGCCCTGGGGAAAACCCAGGACACGCTGGAGGGATTATGTCTCCAGGCTGGCCTGGGAAGGCCTCGGGGTACCCCCGGAGGAGCTGGAGGAAGTGGCCAGAGAGAAGGAAGTCTGGGCGTCTCTGCTTAGACTGTTGCCCCCGCGACCCGGCCCTGGATAAGCGGAAGATGATGGATGGATGGATAGATCAACAGGCTATGAAATGAGGTAACAGGACTTAGTTCAGCTCTAGTCCACCTCATTTTATGGTGGGCTCACCAAGTAAGTATGGAGCCTTTACTGGGAGTAACTTTTGCGTAAATTCCCAACACCAAAGCAATATTTGTTTATACAGCCTTGCTGACTAAAGTAGTATGGGAAATGAGTTGGTAGACGGATGCTTTCTAGTTTGCTTTAGGAGCAAAGATTTCTGGTATGGGGTCGCCCTCTGCCTGACAAAGGTTAGGACAGGACATATTGCAGCCAATTCTGGTAACTCAGGAGCAGAGACTTCCCTAAACCCCTATTTGGACTGGATTAGTTTAACATGGGGAGATGGGGGAAAAGTAATTATTACCAGAGGTTCTCTGTGATTTTAGTCATGTACGAATGTGCCATCTCGGTAATCATTACGGACAATGTCAGTAAAGATTACAGAGACTTTTACCTTCTGTAAAAAGGTCCGGAAAAATGACCTTGGGTAATACTAATCCCGTTCGAATAGACCGGCTGTAAAAATGTATGGTAAAATAGTTTTTTTTTTTTTTTTTAAGCATGTTTTGCGAGCATGGAGGCGCTTGAAGCGTTCCGTTGCGTTGTAGGTGGTGGGACAACTCTTTAGCAAACCTATAGTATTTACCTTGTATCATTTAAAGAAAAAAGAAGTTTAAACCCATTAGATTAGAGGCACAACACTTATTTTAGCTCTTGGAATCAATCAGAATCGTTAGACTTGATCCAACTGTTTAATAAAACACACACATATATAGTTCAGACTGGTGCTCATGTTTTGTGTTTGCTCACGTGATAACAGCAATGTCATATGCACATGACGACAAGAAGGTTACTGTGGTGTGTAAAGCGAGTTACTTCTCCGACTTCTGCTAGTTTTACTGAGATGTATTATCCCGTCCGAATTGGCCATTAATATTACAGACGTCCTGAGGTAAAATTACTTTACCCCCACCTCCTCATGTTAAACTAATCCCGTCTGAATAGGGTTTAAGACACTAGCTGTGATTATTACGTGCAGATTCTTCGGTTGTTCGATTGAAAAGCTCTGAGAAAAAAAATCAGCAAACTCTTTTAGGAAATCAACACAGGGCCCTGGAGGTCTATACATGCCGGCCAAAGCAAGAGATAGTAGAATTTTTCTTATATCTGAGAGTGAAACATTTAGCACAAGCATTTCAAATAAATGAACTCTGTGTCCTGTTCTCTGAGTAACATTAAGATTATCTCTATAGATATTTGCAACAGCGTCCTCATAACCATTCAGACCATGCTTGTGCTGAATTGTGGGATTTGTTCACTAATGGTTTGGTTTTCTGGCTTAATCACAGTAATCTTTATCTCTATCTATCTTTATATCTATGTTTGAAGCCTGAAATGTGGCAAAAGGTCGTAAAGTTCAAGGGGGCCGAATACTTTTCTATTCCTATGATAGATTTATTGTTTGACCTCACTGATCGGGAAATAGAAACAGTCTCTCTAGAATGCACTACACTCGCATTACTATCAGTTAACTATGTGGGTGGAACAAAGACATTTGTGCTTTGACTCACTAGTCATACAGTGTTCAGCGTCTTAGGCCCCGTCCACACGAAGCCAGAGCTTTCCCAATCCGATCTTGCGTCCACACGAGTGTCACAGACACGCCAGGCTCCCACGGCACAGATACACAGCGCACACTTTCACCTGAGTATTAACCACGCACACCTGCAACCCATCACCACCACAATCACCAGGAGCACAAAAGGCACCCACACCCACGCAGTCACTGTCCAGTCTCGTTAGAGAAAGGTATTAACCTCTTCGGCTGACCTTAAGGACTCCCTCAATGTTACTTACCCATCTCCAGTGTCTTCTACCCAGTCTCCAGCGATCTCCAGTGTCCAGCGTGTGTGTGTTCTGTGTTCTCCAGCGTTTATCTCCTGCGATACCTCCTACGATCTCCCAGTGCACCCTGAGCAACACAAACCCGAACTATCATCAGCCCATCTTCACTCCCTCAAGTTTCAAACTCAACTGGTTGTTCAAATAAACCTGTTACTCACCATCTTGTCTCTGTAGACTCTATACCCATAACAACAAGGTTGTTACACTAATACACTAATAATGGAGAAGAAGAGTTGTGGCTAGAAGGGGTATAGCGGTGGAAGGAGGTGAGGCAAAATCTCACGATAAAATAACAATAAATACATTTGCTACTTAACAGATGTGTTTTATTAAACTACACCTACCCAACCCTAAACCTACCCTTACAATAATGCAGATATGGTAATTAAATGACGCATTATTAATGTGCGCATGCCCAGTGCCCGTAGCTGTATCCCTTTAGTCTTTCACCGTGCCGGACGTAGCGTGATGATATCACCGTTTCACAAAATATACGGATTGGCTGTACACACGAAAATGCAAGATTGTCGTTTTCAGATTTATCCACCGGTTTCAGAAAATATCGGATTCATTCTTCGAAAATGCCGGATCAGTGTGGACTAAACACTGATACGCTACAAAATGTATAAGTATACAGCTAAACACATCTCCGTGTGGACGGAGCCTAAGAGGAGATATTTTCCAACAGAAGATCCGTTTGGATCCTGCTGGGGTGTAGGCCATCAGCACGGAAAAGCCCAGGCCACTCCCAGAAAAGATTGAGTTACACCATGACATCAACCATTCATTTAGAGCAAATAATCTACTGAACCTTTCAGTCCTCATCGATATGTGGGATGCGCTCCGGACATGATGACCCTCGTCACGTGTGATGTTCTGCTTACCGTCTCCATCAGGCTCATGAAGTCCGTCTTCAGAACCTCCGTCTGCCATATCCTGATGCCGTTCATCTTCGCATTCAGCACAAATCGCTCCGACGCTCTCGTCACCATTCAGGATCCCCGGAATCTGTGCAGAGACAACAAGAACACGAGCACCAGGAAAACAGTGACTGCACACCTTACCTGTTCTGAGGCAGCATGGACGTGCCGAACGATGGAACAGCCGATAATCATTGATTGACATTGATTGACTATTGATTTATAGGCTATATTGAATTTAAAATGTTGATATTATTTAGCTGGACATACTGGTCAATATGGATGCACATCCCTTAGTAAATAATAACAATAAATCAACACAGTAGCATCCTATGGCAAGCCATTTTAGCTTTTATTTGTAATGTCAATAAATAAATATTCACAATTTATGAATTATGAATTCTTCATATTAGGTATGGAATTTTTACTAGTAACAATGTCTTTTTGATATCAGGGATTACATGTTCACTTGTACAAAAGTGAATTCTTGATATCAACAATGATGTCTTCACTCACAGAGATTCTTGTTATCTGAATCACTATTTTGTTAAACATTACAAGAGCCAAGCCATAGTATAAATAGTATTTTATTTGAAAATGTAAAGGAAATCTCGGGGAGCCAGTTTGAATGGGTCTGATGCTGCTTATAAAATGTGTCTATAATTTGCAAGTGCTATGCTTGAGTTTTTACGTAGAGGAGATGCTGGATCATCTGCCAGTACAAGCACAGACCCAGATGATCCACATCCAGCCTCAGCCAGTACTAACACAGACCCAGATGATCCACATCCAGCCTCAGCCAGTACTAGCACAGACCCAGATGATCCACATCCAGCCTCAGCCAGTACTAGCACAGACCCAGATGATCCACATCCAGCCTCAGCCAGTACTAACACAGACTCAGATGATCCACATCCAGCCTCAGCCAGTACTAGCACAGACCAGATGATCCACATCCAGCCTCAGCCAGTACTAGCACAGACCCAGATGATCCACATCCAGCCTCAGCCAGTACTAACACAGACTCAGATGATCCACATCCAGCCTCAGCCAGTACTAGCACAGACCAGATGATCCACATCCAGCCTCAGCCAGAACTAGCACAGACCCAGATGATCCACATCCAGCCTCAGCCAGTACTAGCACAGACCCAGATGATCCACATCCAGCCTCAGCCAGTACCAGCACAGACCCAGATGATCCACATCCAGCCTCAGCCAGAACTAGCACAGACCCAGATGATCCACATCCAGCCTCAGCCAGTACTAGCACAGACCCAGATGATCCACATCCAGTCTAAGCCAGTACTAGCACGGACCCAGTACAGCCAGATTCATCAACAGTAAGGCCGTCTTCAGCAAGTACTATCTTAAGATTCTATAGAAAATACTCTTTAATAAATATTGTTAGTTTGAACCCCATTCTTTGACTGTTTTGTTCAAAGGAGGAAGGATTGTATTGGGAGCACTAAGGTGTCAGGTGTAACTGCATGGCAATGGCAAATGGTTTAAATAGCTTACGGGAGCAGTAGGGAAAGATCCAAGAATCTGTCCTGAACCATTGAGTGGCCAGTGAATGGTCCATAAAATTACTCTCCGCTCCAGAGTCCACGAAGACTTGACAACTGTGTGACCGGTCTGCCCATTGCACTCTTCCCGGCAGGAGAGTGGCGGACGAGGATTTCCTCAATGACGCTCCACCCGAAAGTAGCCTCCTTTCTACTGTCGGGCTCGATCTTTTAACTGGCAGTCATTGAGGAAATGCCCCGTCGCGCCACAATACATGCATCATCCCTTGGCTCTTCTGCGTTCTCTTTCCTGCCGGGAAAGCCGAGCTCGACTCACCTGCATGGGCTCGGGATCGTTGAATTGGCTGACCGTGTCCCTCCACAGTAGTCGTCGGACTTGAGAGATTCTCCGCCGGTCCCGCATCTCCAGTCTGGAATCCACCCGAAGTGCCAGGTCTATCAGATCATTGAGACTCTTGGGAAGGTCTAAGGCATAGATTTCTTTATGGACACGGTCAGCCAGCCCATGCAGGAATCGGTCCCATTCTGGACCTTGGCCACTGAGAGCAAATGGAACGAGGAGGCGCTCCTCGTTCCATTTGCTCTCAGTGGCCAAGGTCCAGAATTGAATGATGTACTCAGATACAGAATGCTTGCCTTGACGTAAATCCAAGAGTTTGCGGGCCGCCTCGCGACCCGTGGCAGCACGGTCGAACACAAGTCTGAGTTCCGCTGAGAGCGCCTGGAACGAAGAGCAGCAACGATGATCATTAGGTGGTAAAAGTTTGGATATCTACAGAGAGTCTGAAATTGTCATCGTAGGTGCATGTCCACTGTTAGAGACAAAATCTAAATAAAAAAATCCAGAAATCATAATATATGATTTTTAAACTATTTATTCATATGATACAGCTGCAAATAAGTATTTGAACACCTGTCTATCAGCTAGAATTCTAACCCTCAAAGAACTGTTAGTCTGCCTTTAAAATGTCCACCTGTCCACCCCAAACAATCAGTAAGAATCCAACTACTAACATGACCAGACCAAAGAGCTGTCCAAAGACACTAGAGACAAAATATCCCTCGGACTGGGGCTCCATGTAAGATCTCACCTCGTGGGGTCTCAAGGATCATAAGAAAGGTGAGAAATCAGCCCAGAACTACACGGAAGGAGCTGGTCAATGACCTGAAAAGAGCTGGGACCACCGTTTTTAAGGTTACTGTTGGTAATACACCAAGACTGTCGTATGCGCTAGGAGAAAGAACAGAGGATCCAGTTGCGAATAAGATAAAAGTTTATTCTCTCAAGACACCAGAATTATAGATCAGAAAGTCACAAGGCTGATAACAGCAGAGTCCATAGAAGCGTCGCTGGACACTGAGAAGCTGGTGAAGCAGGGAGGCAATCGGGCAGGCGCGGCCGGCTGGAACCGGAACCGGAGCGAAGCAATCCCCACGAAGAACACAACAGACAGGAACAACAGGACGCACTTTAACGATCTGACCCAAGACTGAGTGGCATAATATACTTAGTGGATAAAGAAGTTATTTAGATTTTTTTGCGCACAAAAACTATTCTCGTCGCTTAGTAACATAACTGTACAGCCACTGCAGTGAGATGGACTTTGTAACGACGTTTTTAGTGCCTCTATGGGTCGAGTGAGTAAAAAATTTACTGAATGTCAATGAAGGCCTATCTGAAGCCTTTCTCAGCCATCAGCTTTCAACTAAAATATCTTCTTTTGTGTTCCGAAGATGAACGAAGGTCTTACGGGTGTCTAATGACATGAGGGTGAGTAATTAATGAGATCATTTTCTTTTTTGGGTGAACTAACCCTTTAATATCATTTCAAAACTCAGTGTATCGTGGAGCCTCTGGGGATTCCCACCCCTATAAACTACTAGTATACGTATAAGTTCACTTGTACTAAAGATTTAGGACAAATGAGAAACATGGTTGTGCACTTAAAGTTTGCTACAGTTACACTTATAGTACACTTAAACATATACTTTTATATACTAAAAGTGGGCCAATTTAGTCCCAAGCAGTACTGAAATAGTGCACTTACAAGTATACTACTAGTACATTAATATTAATATACTTACTACATGAAGTACACTTAAAATATACTGGAACATTACTTAAATACACTTAATAAAATTAAAGAAGTCGGGTCTTGTTTTTCCTAAGGGTTGTGTGGAGAGGAAGATATGAGCTTCTTATCAGAAAGATAAAGTGAAGAGATGCTTCAGTCATGAACTTCTGACACGCACAGAGACGACAAACATCCAGCAGACGGTTTATCCACCCGACAGATCAGACCAGACACACTGATGTTTGAACTAATAAAATTAAAGGAAAAAACATCACATGATTAATTTGACCCCAAAAAAACAGTAAATCACATGTATAATGGGGGGGGGGGGTGCATCACCCCCATGTTTTAGGAGCTTGGGGGTCCTTATAATTTAGCCATCATAAAATATGTACTCAGTTTGTTGGATATGGGGACCAGTCAGGGTGCCATTGCTGACCCCTGACCCCGCCAAAAGCACCAACAGTGGCACGTGAGCATCAGAACTTTACCACGGAGCAATCGAAGAATGTGGCCTGGTCTGATGAATCACGTTTTCTTTTACATCACGTTTATGGCAGGGTACGTATGCGTCGCATACCTGGGGAAAACATGGCACCAGGATGCACTATAGGAAGAATGCGAGCCGGTGGAGGCAGTGTGATGCTTTGGGTAATGTTCTGCTGTGAAACCAATCAAGCATCTGCGGGATGTGCTGAACAAAACAAGTCCGATCCATGGAGGCCCCACCTCGCAACTTACATGACTTAAAGGATCTGCTGCTAACATCTTGGTGCCAGATACCAGAGCACACCTTCAGGGGTCTAGTGGAGTCCATGCCTTGATGGGTTAGCAAAAGGTGAACGAACACAATATTAGAAAGGTCACAATGTTATGCCTGGACAGTGTATACTATTCATTTAAACATATAACACACACGCACGCACGCACGCACGCATGCACACACGCACGCACGCACACACACACACACACACACACACACATGTTGGTCTATGTGGTTTACAGGGACTCTCCATAGGCGTAATGGTTTTTATACCGTACAAACCGTATTTTCTATCCCCTTACACTGCCCCTGCCCCTAAACCTACCCATCACAGGAAACATTCTGCATTTTTACTTTCTCCGGATGGTCAAGTTTGATCGTCTTCTCGATGCTCCGCCAGGGCCAGCGAGGAGCTCCGGTGGGGCCGATCCAAGGACATCACTAAACCACCCAATCGGTAGTAGCGACGGGCGGTGTGTACAAAGGGCAGGGACTTAATCAACGCGAGCTTATGACCCGTGCTTACTGGGAATTCCTCGTTGATGGGTGTCGGGTTCTTCCAAAAACTTTTCAGGAGGCATTCATAAAGTAAACAAAATCTTGATTTATTCAAGAGGGAAAAACAAATAACTTATACAAGGGTCACATCAAATTAAATAAATAACGAAATGCAAGGGGGAAAAACAAAGTGAGCTCTGGGTCTCTGATGTTATATGACCGGGATCCCTCACCAGAACTGCCTCACCATCGAAACAAACTCATTTTTAAGAAATTAGACCAAACCATTGCATTACCCAAGGGTCTCACAAATATCTAATTTCATGGTTTTACGTTTTTGAAAAATATTCACATAAACAAACTCCAGAAACATATGAAAACTCACATGCACCATAAAGCAATAATAAAAATAAATATACACAAAATATTATACACAAAAATATATCCATTCAAATGAACAAGAACACCCCTCAACAAATGATCCAAACACATATTAAACCAAACCCTACATTTCCCATAATTCCGCAAAATAATAATAAAAGGTTTCCGGAAATGGCACATCCGTTTAGTCCGATCTTCGCTCCATGCTGCAGTCATGGGCTTCGGCGAAAACCTCGGGTAAGGAAACAACTCAAACAAAAAAAAATGAATATTACACTCATAACTTTGTCTAGTGGAATTTATTCATTCTCTAGCGTGCACTCTAGTCATGAATGGGCGCTATCTCCTTTTTAGATCTTAAATGCGCACACCCCTAGTAAAACCGTTTGGTTAGGATTTGAACAAATACATAAAAATAAATAAAGCACAAACAATCTTACAAAACAAACACAATGAGAATGTAATACCAAATATACACCAAAAAAATAAATAAATACAATATATGAATATAAAGAGGGGGAAAAAATAAGTCAAACAATAACATTTTAAAATAAATATTCAAAATAAATATATAGCATATATGTGTGGCCTTAGCCTTCACAATGGGAAACAGTTTCAATCCCCAGTCCCGATCATGAGCGGGTGTTCAGCGGTTTACCCGCGCCTCTCGGCGCAGGGTAGGCACACGCTGATCCGCCCATTGTGGCGTGTGTGCGGTATCTGATCGAACCTCTGACTTTCGTTCTTGATTAATAAAAACATTCTTGGCAAATGCTTTCGCTTTCGTCCGTCTTGCGCCGGTCCAAGAATTTCACCTCTAGCAGTGCAATACGAATGCCCCCGGCCGTCCCTCTCAATCATGGCCCCGGGTTCCAGAAACCCACAAAATAGAACTGGAGTCCTATTCCATTATTCCTAGCTGTGGTATTCAGCAGCGATAGGCGGCCTGCTTTGAACACTCTAATTTTTTCAAACTAAAAGCTCCCGGCCCCTGGACCGGACACCCAGCTAAGGGCATTCGGGGGACGCCGGGAGGCAGGGTCCGGGACAGCCGGTGGCTCGCCTCGCGGCGGACCACCAGCCCACTCCCGAGATCCAACTACGAGCTTTTTAACTGCAGCAACTTTAGTATACGCTATTGGAGCTGGAATTACCGCGGCTGCTGGGACCAGACTTGCCCTCCAATGGGTCCTCGCCCATGGGTTTAGGATACGCTCATTCCAATTACAGGGCCTCGAAAGAGACCTGTATTGTTATTTTTCATCACCCGGGCTGAAATCATTGAGGTAGTTAATAAGCTCCTCGGTGGCAAGGCGTCGGGGGTGGATGAGATTCGCCCTGAGTACATTCGCCCTGAGTACCTTAAGTCTCTGGATGTTGTGGGGCTGTCTTGGCTGACACGCCTCTGCAGCATCGTGTGGCGGTTGGGGACAGTGCCTATGGACTGGCAGACCGGGGTGGTGGTCCCTCTTTTCAAGAAGGGGGATCGGAGAGTGTGTTCCAACAACAGGGGGATCACACTTCTCAGCCTCCCTGGGAAAGTCTATGCCAGGGTACTGGAGAAGAGAATTCGGCCCATAGTGGAACCTCAGATTCAGGAGGAGCAGTGTGGTTTTTGTCCCGGTCGTGAAGCACTGGACCAGCTCTATATCCTTCACAGGGTGCTGGAGGGTTAATGGGAGTTTGCCCAACCAGTCCACATGTGCTTTGTGGATTTGGAGAAGGCATTCGACTGTGTTCCTCGTGGCACCCTGTGGGGGGTGCTCTGGGAGTATGGAGTCCGGGACCCATTGCTTAGTGCTGTACGATCCCTTTACGACCAGAGCAGGAGCTTGGTTCGCATTGCCGGCAGTAAGTCAAATTTGTTCCCGGTGCATGTTGGTCTCCGGCAGGGCTGCCCTTTGTCACCGGTTCTGTTCATAATTTTTATGGACAGAATTTCTAGACGCAACCAAGGCCCGGAGAGTGTCCGGTTTGGGGACCACACGATTTCGTCACTGCTCTTTGCAGATGATTTTGTCGTGCAACCTCAAACCAGGACCTTAAGCATGCACTGGGACGGTTTGCAGCCGAAGCCGTGTGAAGCGGCTGGGATGAGAATCAGCACCTCCAAGTCCGAGGCCATGTTTCTCAGTCGGAAAAGGGTAGCTTGCTCACTTCAGGTTGGTGGAGAGTTCTTGCCTCAAGTGGAGGAGTTTAAGTATCTTGGGGTCTTGTTCATGAGTGAGGGAAGGATGGAACGGGAGATTGACAGACGGATTGGTGCAGATTCTGCAGTAATGCGGGCGATGTACCGATCTGTCGTGGTGAAGAAGAAGCTGAGCCGTAAGGCGAAGCTCTCGATTTACCGGTCAATCTGCGTTCCTACTCTCACCTATGGTCATGAGCTGTGGGTTCCTACTCTCACCTATGGTCATGACGGAAAGGACAATATCCCGGATACAGGTGGCTGAAATGAGCTTTCTCCGCAGGGTGGCCGGGCGCTCCCTTAGAGATAGGGTGAGAAGCTCGGTCACTCGGGAGGAGCTCAGAGTAGAGCCGTTGCTCCTTCACATCGAGAGGAGCCAGCTGAGGTGACTCGGGCATCTATTTCGGATGCCTGCTGGAACCCTTCCCAGGGAGGTGTTCTGGGCATGTCCCCCCGGGAGGAGGCCCTGGGGAAGACCCAGGGTACGCTGGAGGGATTATGTCTCCAGGCTGGCCTGGGAAGGCCTCGGGGTACCCCCGGAGGAGCTGGAGGAAGTGGCCAGAGAGAAGGAAGTCTGGGCGTCTCTGCTTAGACTGTTGCCCCCGCCACCCGGCCCCGGATAAGCGGAAGATGATGGATGGATGGATAGATCAACAGGCTATGAAATGAGGTAACAGGACTTAGTTCAGCTCTAGTCCACCTCATTTTATGGTGGGCTCACCAAGTAAGTATGGAGCCTTTACTGGGAGTAACTTTTGCGTAAATTCCCAACACCAAAGCAATATTGGTTTATACAGCCTTGCTGACTAAAGTAGTATGGGAAATGAGTTGGTAGACGGATGCTTTCTAGTTTGCTTTAGGAGCAAAGATTTCTGGTATGGGGTCGCCCTCTGCCTGACAAAGGTTAGGACAGGACATATTGCAGCCAATTCTGGTAACTCAGGAGCAGAGACTTCCCTAAACCCCTATTTGGACTGGATTAGTTTAACATGGGGAGATGGGGGAAAAGTAATTATTACCAGAGGTTCTCTGTGATTTTAGTCATGTACGAATGTGCCATCTCGGTAATCATTACGGACAATGTCAGTAAAGATTACCGAGACTTTTACCTTCTGTAAAAAGGTCCGGAAAAATTACCTTGGGTAATACTAATCCCGTTCGAATAGACCGGCTGTAAAAATGTATGGTAAAATAGTTTTTTTTTTTTTTAAGCATGTTTTGCGAGCATGGAGGCGCTTGAAGCGTTCCGTTGCGTTGTAGGTGGTGGGACAACTCTTTAGCAAACCTATAGTATTTACCTTGTATCATTTAAAGAAAAAAGAAGTTTAAACCCATTAGATTAGAGGCACAACACTTATTTTAGCTCTTGGAATCAATCAGAATCGTTAGACTTGATCCAACTGTTTAATAAAACACACACATATATAGTTCAGACTGGTGCTCATGTTTTGTGTTTGCTCACGTGATAACAGCAATGTCATACGCACATGACGACAAGAAGGTTACTGTGGTGTGTAAAGTGAGTTACTTCTCCGACTTCTGCTAGTTTTACTGAGATGTCTTATCCCGTCCGAATTGGCCATTAATATTACAGACGTCCTGAGGTAAAATTACTTTACCCCCACCTCCTCATGTTAAACTAATCCCGTCTGAATAGGGTTTAAGACACTAGCTGTGATTATTACGTGCAGATTCTTCGGTTGTTCGATTGAAAAGCTCTGAGAAAAAAATCAGCAAACTCTTTTAGGAAATCAACACAGGGCCCTGGAGGTCTATACACGCTGGCCAAAGCAAGAGATAGTAGAATTTTTCTTATATCTGAGAGTGAAACATTTAGCACAAGCATTTCAAATAAATGAACTCTGTGTCCTGTTCTCTGAGTAACATTAAGATTATCTCTATAGATATTTGCAACAGCGTCCTCATAACCATTCAGACCATGCTTGTGCTGAATTGTGGGATTTGTTCACTAATGGTTTGGTTTTCTGGCTTCATCACAGTAATCTTTTCTATTCCTTTGATAGATTTAATGTTTGACCTCACTGATCGGGAAATAGAAACAGTCTCTCTAGAATGCACTACACTCGCATTACTATCAGCTAACTATGTGGGTGGAACAAAGACATTTGTGCTTTGACTCACTAGTCATACAGTGTGTAGCGTCTTAGGCCCCGTCCACACACACCCACGCAGTCACTGTCCAGTCTCGTTAGAGAAAGGTACTAACCTCTTCGGCTGACCTTAAGGACTCCCTCAATGTTACTTACCCGTCTCCAGTGTCTTCTACCCAGTCTCCAGCGATCTCCAGTGTCCAGCGTGTGTGTGTTCTGTGTTCTCCAGCGTTTATCTCCTGCGATACCTCCTACGATCTACCAGTGCACCCTGAGCAACACAAACCCGAACTATCATCAGCCCATCTTCACTCCCTCAAGTTTCAAACTCAACTGGTTGTTCAAATAAACCTGATACTCACCATCTTGTCTCCGTAGACTCTGTACCCGTAACAACGAGATCACTGAAACCGACTCAAAACGATGTAGTAAACATGCCAGGCCAGTGTGTGGCGCTGTAATTCTGCCACAGAAATACACTAATAATGGAGAAGAAGAGTTGTGGCTAGAAGGGGTATAGCGGTGGAAGGAGGTGAGGCAAAATCTCACGATAAAATAACAATAAATACATTTGCTACTTAACAGATGTGTTTTATTAACGTCTACACCTACCCAACCCTAAACCTACCCTTACACTAATGCAGATATGGTAATTAAATGACGCATTATTAATGTGCGCATGCCCAGTGCCCGTAGCTGTATCCCTTTAGTCTTTCACCGTGCCGGACGTAGCGTGATGATATCACCGTTTCACAAAATATACGGATTTGCTGTACACACGAAAATGCAAGATTGTCGTTTTCAGATTTATCCACTCTGGGACCCGGTTTCAGAAAATATCGGATTCATTCTTCGAAAATGCCGGATCCGTGTGGACGAAACACTGATACGCTACAAAATGTATAAGTATACAGCTAAACACATCTCCGTGTGGACGGAGCCTAAGAGGAGATATTTTCCAACAGAAGATCCGCTCGGATCCTGCTGGGGTGTAGGCCATCAGCACGGAAAAGCCTAGGCCACTCCCAGAAAAGATTGAGTTACACCATGACATTAACCATTCATTTAGAGCAAATAATCTACCGAACCTTTCAGTCCTCATCGATATGTGGGATGCGCTCCGGACATGATGACCCCCATCGCGTGTGATGTTCTGCTTACCGTCTCCATCAGGCTCATGAAGTCCGTCTTCAGAACCTCCGTCTGCCATATCCTGATGCCGTTCACCTTCGCATTCAGCACAAATCGCTCCGACGCTCTCGTCACCATTCAGGATCGCCGGAATCTGTGCAGAGACAACAAGAACACGAGCACCAGGAAAACAGTGACTGCACACCTTACCTGTCCTGAGGCAGCATGGACGTGCCGAACGATGGAACTGCCGATAATCACAGCATCGCATTCTGACTCACAAAGAAGGGAAGAAGCGGTTCTGGATGGAGATCTCAAAGACCGGGGCGGTGGAGTGGGAGAGCCTGAGGTCTGTGCAGACAAAAAAACCTGCCTGGAAAGTTTTCAGTGCTGTTCGCTATTCCCATAGCTCGGCCTGTTGGTTGTTTATTATTGTGGATTGATAAAACAACAAGAAAATTTAATGAAAGAGAAATTAGTGGAAGAAGAAGAAATAAAACATGGAGAGACTCTTGAACCTCAGAGCGAGAAAACTTTATTGAAAAAGGCAAGAAAATACATTTGGCAAATGGACAGCATGTTAGATCGAGCCAAAATGTTGGTTCTGATGGCTCTCCAAATATCAGATTCAGCCCCGGCGCCGAATCCTTGCCAGAAGATATAAGTCTATCAGCCTGAGAATTTGACTGAGAAAGCAGGAGACGAAGTGATGATCATAACAGAGCAGAGTTTGTTGAATAATCTTAGTTGCATATGTTTCAATGCTCAGAGTCTGTCCAGAAGTTACACCACTCAATGCTCTGGCTTCATCTGACCAATACATTTACAACAAGTGTTATTATACCAAGAGAAAAACTATGGAGAATTACTACTTCACAACATCGTCCTGTGATGATAAAAGCCTTGAGACATTCTGTGATCTCCTACTCGTGAAGACAAACCTCCCTTCAAACACACAATCATAAGATTAAACAACAAGAGCAAGCAAATGAGGACAATAAGTCATAGAACACACAAAGTGACAAAAATTAACAATAATGATAACATTATTAAATGATAAGTGAAGTAAATCAGATCATAATAATCTGAATACATGAATGACTAATGAAATTAATATAAAACAAAACAAAGAAAATAAAAAAACACCAATGTAAGGTTGCTTTCTTCAAATACAACACAGGTTGTTGTTGAAAACCTTTAGATCCGTCAGCAGTATTAAAGTGAGATCTGTGTGACTCTTTATTATTTTATATCATTGTTGTATCCGAGAGAAATATAAACTTACAAATAAGATTTTAAAAATCTGACACTGAAAGAGAGCAGAAGCTCAAATAATCATCAGTATTTATGATGACAAAAACACACTTGAAGAATCTTTAACGTTCAGCGTTCTGCTTTAGATTCAAGCTCTTCCTGAAAAAGATGAACATATGAAGCCATAAATTAATAAATCTAAACCAATATTAATATATGCAAAATCAGTTTGTGAGAGATGACATCATCAATCATGTACCTGATGTGTGAATATGAGCTTGATCTCGTTCAGCTCTTCTGGATCTGATGTCATAAACCACAATCATGACAGTAGCCACGCCCACCAGAGCAGCGAGGACCAATCGGATCACAGCTTCGGTGGGACCACAACAGTGGACAGGGTCTGAGGAATAAAAACATCAAACTGAGATCAGCTCAGTCAATAAACGCTAATATCAGCGCTGACATCAACTAATATCAGCGTTGCTGCCGTACCTGAACATGTGTGACAGAGTTGAGTGATGTCCAGATGTTGAGTCTGGTGGCTGATGGGATTGTTCAGCACACAGCTGTAGGTGTTTTTATCCTGATATTCCACCTCCAGAGGTAGAGAGAGACTGATGCTGAGATCAGACACACTGATGTTGGACAATAAACTGTTTCCTTTGTACCAGGAGAGAGTCACATGACTCACATTCACCGCTGATGAACACACCAATGAACAATATGATGATGATGATGAAGAACACTGAGAAGAGTTACTGCTGATGACAGGAACAGGCAGACGAGCTGGAAAACATCAGAGAATAAAGAGAAATGAGGATGAATGAAGATATTCAAGAAGA
Source organism: Pseudorasbora parva (assembly GCF_024679245.1). NCBI lineage: Eukaryota > Metazoa > Chordata > Actinopteri > Cypriniformes > Gobionidae > Pseudorasbora > Pseudorasbora parva. Next base: position 3,143,586 of record NC_090185.1, on the reverse strand, counting down.
CGAGGAAGAAACATCGAGAGGAACCAAGATGATCAAAAGTAGAACATTTAAAACTATTTAACAGAAAGTTCAATATAAACCTGCTGTTAATGTAAAACAGTAAGAGAATTAGTCATTTAAACGAATTATTCATGATAAGATACTTCTGTAGATCTCACTGTAATAAATAAAACATGTGAAACTGATATTTAACTCACCGTAGACAGAAAGAAAATAAGAAGGCCAGTAATAGTTGATCCATAGTTGATAACGTCCAGTATGTTTGATTGTGATGTTTGTGATGGTCAGAGATCTAGTTTGTTTGTCCAGCTTCAGTCTGTCTCTGAATCTCCCATCAAGAACATCATCATATACAGTGAAGCTGTCGGCCCGTTTATTGATTTCAGCGATTAAAGTGACTTCATCTCCAAACCACCACTGAATCCGATCATCATCCTCTTCAGTGAGACCAGACTCTAGAGTGACTGAATCTCCCTCCGTCACTGACACTGAATCATCAAACACACAGAACAAACAGAAACAGGGTTTGTCTCAGATCAACAGATTATAATGGTTTATTAAATTAAATAGTTCAACATTTGAAATAAACAATATCATAAAACAACAAAAAGAAACAAAATTTTGTATGAATCAATTTTAACTTTGTCATTAAAAAACAGGTGTAAATGTTTTTAACTCACCAATGACAGTGAGAAAGAAACGACTCCTCTCATAGTTACTGTTGATCCGTAGTTGATATTCTCCAGCATGTTTGATTGTGAAGTTTGTGATGGTCAGAGATCCAGTTTGATTGTCCAGCTTCAGTCTGTCTCTGAATCTCCCATCAAGAACATCATCATATACAGTGAAGCTGTCGGCCGGTTTATTGATTTCAGCGATTAAAGTGACTTTAGTGTATCTAAACCTCCACTGAATCTGATCATCATCCTTCACTTCAGTGAGACGAGGGTCTAGAGTGACTGAATCTCCTCTGTTCACATTCTTCTCTTCAACATGATCCCCTCCTGCGTTTTAATTTTAACCAGTCATTTATTACAGAAGCGACTGAAGCCATAAAACACATTAATTATTGTTATTATTAATATGAAAAGACAACAAAAGACTGATAAATTGCTTCAGAAATAATCCTGTTCGATGGTTTTCTTCTCAAAGTTACTTTAGTGAGTCTTAAACTAACATTTAAATCTTGAGCTCCTGTGAGACTCAAACCAGTGTATCATATTATTTTACTATCATTGAGATAATATTATATTTTGATCAATGTTTTGAGCCTGTTTTTATTCTTATATTGTCCATTTTCACTGTAGTTAAGGTTTTAGTAATTCTGTGTTTGTGTGATTGTTAATAGTTTTGGGGGTTTTATAGGCCCTGTGTAGTTTTTATTCATTTTATTTCAGCTTTAGATATTTTAGTACATCAAGTTAAACTTCATTGAGAAATGTTTCCTTGACAAATAGCTGAAATAAAATGTTTTTAACTTCAGTGAACATTTATATTATTGAACTAAAACTAAAATGTTTTTCCAGCTCTTCTGGATCTGGGGCCTGGACCATGATGGTAGTTTAACAAACTCAGGGTTACAGGATTAGTTTAGAGTTGACAAAACCAAACCAATCTATTCAGGCTTTGATCCTGAACAGCCAATCACACGCTCTGACATCAGCAGAGAACAACCAATCACACGCTCTGACATCAGCAGAGAACAGCCAATCACACGCTCTGACATCAGCAGTGAACTATGGCAAGCCGTTTTAGCATTAAATACACCTTCCCATACGAGTCATAAATCAGTTTTGACTGGTCATAATTCCAGTTCCAGAAATCTCCTCTGCAATTTTGACTAGTCGTTATTGCAATTAAGATATCTACAATGTGATTGTGACCAGTCATAATATGGATTGACTTGGCTACTTTTTCTAAGTTTGCCACCTGAACAAAAAAAAAAAAAAATACATTGACTTGATTTTACAACGTTAAGTGGTTGAAAAAAAAAAAAACTCCTTGATTGAGCCTTCGTGGACAAAAATGTCCACCCATAGGAATCAATGGGAATTTAATAGATTTCAGAGCTTCTTTTATTTTTATTTGTCAAAAAAAAAAAAAAATCCAACACAATGATGATCATTCATACACATAAATGAAGGGGTGAGTCTGTACAACATTCTGAATGTGGCAAACACGCGCGCGCACACACACACACACACACACACACACACACACACACACACACACACACACACACACACATACAAAGTCAGATTTGTCTAAGCATGTTTTGGCTTTTTTTGTAAAGTCTAAAACAACAAAAATGTTTCTTTTTTTAAATTACTTTTTAAACTTTTTTATGTAAAACCTAAGAGGTTAAATTTGTTAAAACAGGTTTAGAGTTCAGCCTTTTTGCAGCTATGTATTAAAAAAAAATCATAAAAAAAAATCATAAATTTATAGTTTTTATATTATTAAACATTGATTTATTTAAAAAAAATTGGGGACCACACATCAGACCCCCGTGCCCAAAAGTGTCCACGAATGACCAAATGTTATATGAAGGTCTTTTGAGCGCTAAGCATGTTTTGACATGTTTCTATAGTCTAAAACAACAAAGATGTTTTTATTTAAATTTTATTTACAATTTTAACTTGTGATAAAATGTAAAACTTAAAGAGGTTAAATTCGTTAAAACATTGGTTTATAGAGTTCAGCCTTAATGCTTATTGCAGCCATTGGGTACTATTATTGCCATCTAGTGGCTACTGAAAATATATAAAATATTAATTTTATACCAACATAAATGGATAGTTTTTATATTATTAAAGATATTGATAAAACATTTATTTAAAAAGTTTTCTGAGGTCACACCTCAGACCCCCTAGGACAAAAGTGTCCTCTAAAGACCAATTAAGGGCTGTTAAATGAAGGTCTTTTAATTCATCAACTTTAAAGATATCTAAAATACATATGTAGATATCTGCAAATAATTTATTACTAGTCAAATTATAATTGAAGATCTTGAATTGGATTTTTGTCTAAAAAAGTTAGTCTGCGGTTCAGTGATGTGACATCAGCAGTGAACAGCCAATCACAAGCTCTGACATCAGCAGTGAACAGCCAATCACACGCTCTAGATCAGTGGAGCTGAGATTCAATTCTCTCTTCTGCAAAATATTACATGATTGAAAATGTTTAAGAATTTAAACAAATTTACACAGCAAGAAGAAGAGAGCGGTCTATGAAAGAGGACAACTTAAAGAAAACAATATTATACGTCAATGCAGGTAAAAGTTATGAAGTTAGTTTAGTCGGTATATAGAGAGAATTGCACATTTAAGCTTTTTTAATAGCTTTATTTATTGATTTTAAAGTTTATTTGTATGACTTTACAAATGCCATTTATATTAATTTTAAGAAAGTGCCTATTAATGATTGATTAATAAAAGGATAAATGTGTAATTGATTAAGGGTAAAAATAATTACATAAATTATATCTAAATCATTCAAAATGATTATTATTATAAATAAGCATTGTTAAAAGCCAGACGCTTTAGTCTTTAATAAGCATTTTCTGTGTAGTGACCTTTAATTTGGAGTAGAAACAGGGGGCGTGGCTTTATTGCATCAGAGGTGTGTCACTTTACTCTCAGCTGATTGGTCCAATTTCAGTTTGAGATCTCTTATCCAGAACATAACCGGCCCTGAAGTTACTCACAGCTAAAAGCCAAACCACTTTAATGGAACCTAAAACACAGGATTGGCCCAAACTAAGCTTAAACATATCTGGCTAACCAGCTAAACCGGCTTCATGGTCCAGGCCCCTGATATCATAAACCAGAACAACAACAACAGCCCCATTGGCAGAGACAACCAATCACATCAATGGAGGAAGGAAGGAAGAATGCAGGATCTAAACACAAGCATTTTTAGTATTTATTTACAGACAACTCTGGAACCATACACACAACTTTAACAACCTAACTGAACACAATGTAGAACTGACACTGAACTGAAAGAAACAGGGCTTAAAGAGACAGAACAAACCAAAGAACCGTGAAACACCTGTGACCATTCAATCAAACCATTAGTAACCTTAGAAACAAACAGGCAGGAAATGGAGGAGAACTGAACCAATAACAAACTAACAGCAAAAACTAGAACACAACAGCAAAGCTAAATCAAAAAATACAAAACATGAACAGACGCAGACTCTGACAACATGATTTATAGGAATAGAGGCTGGTTACAGCTTTGTGTCAGCCAGCATATTTCAGCTTTAGGTGTTGGATTAGAGCTAACTAATGATTTGATGGTGCCTATGGAGTTTCTGGATGACGTGTGGATGAGATAAACCTGGGGTCCGTTCTTCATACCTCGCTTAATACATCTGAGATGATTTGACAGATCCCAGATCTTCTAATCGTGATAACTGATCTCTGGCTGATTTGGTTCTTCAAACGAATTTGCAAATGGGGATGGTAGAGGGAGATTCTGGAGGATGAGCACGTTGCTTGTGCTGAACATAATCCCCAATGCAGAAGTCTTCTCATCAGATCTTCATGCTTCTTCCCTAAAGAATAACACCAAAAACAGGAGGAATATGTTATCAACAAAGTGTTTATGAATTTGATTTCCAATTATATGCTGAAAATTATATTTGTCAATCATCCATTAGATCACTGTATGTGTTATTGTGTAGTCCTAATTATGCAATGCAGTCAAAAATATAAAGAACAACATCTGGGGTTCAGACAGTTGAGACTGATGAATAAGAGGAGGGTTATGAAGAGGACAATGTTACCTCTGGGTATTTCTTTCTTTATTTTATAACTCTACCAGCTACATATGAGTAGTTTTATTTAAATTATGTTATGTTCCTAATTTTAATTTTTAAATATGCTTTATATGAAGTTAAATACTAATTAAATAATATATTAAACATAGGCGTAGAAGCAGCCAATCTACATCAAGGATCCTAACTGTGAAGTTTAGGTGTAATTCTGTGTCTGTCCAGCTGGTGTCCTTCACGAGTCTCTTCCTACTTAAGATGCTCTTTTAAACGGATATAATAATCCATCATCATGTCACAGCTGGCTGTCAATCACGCACAACGAGGAAGATGACGATAAACTGTCTTTAGTAAATCCATATACAGGCAAATGAAGAAGCTCAACCATAGCCTACATAGACAAACAAACAGAGAATGAAACAGAAGAACATATATCTGGTGCTGGGGTGATGAGGTGATAGAAGAATGCCTGCAGGTGGTGGAGCAGGGAGGATTCTGGGTAATGTAGTGCTGAAGGTCACACTGCGTTCACTGTCTCTACATCTATTACTATACTCTATAACAGTTAAAGGTTTAGGGTTTGATATGGAAATGAACGAATCCTCGACTGCAGTAACAGACAGAGGAAGGAAGAAACAGACACAAACTCTCTGTGTACGAGCGCAGAACAAAACCAATAAAGCTATCGTGTGCGGTGGAGCTCACGGAGACAGAACAGCAACTGCACAGTTCATGTGTGATTCCTAGTGTTCAGGCATGAGCTTTATCTGTTCATGAGCGGCTGAATAACTCCAGGTTCAGTTCATCAACATTCAGTGACATTTACTCTCTTCATTGGCTGTCGGCTAAATAAACTTATTTTACATCCCTCCCAAAAGCTGACTATCATTTGTAAGCTAGCTTAAACAAACTTAAAGTGTGATGAAAATTCCCCACGGCTTACCTTTTACGTGGCTCGAAAGCGCCGACTCCCTCATGGTGAAAAGATGAATGTCCTTTTTGCAGACTTTGGTCCTCGTTTCAACCATGATTTGTTTCTTATCTTTTTCCAAGCCAAAAATAAGACCTTCCGGCATGTTGTCTGTTCATCTGTATCTTCACTCGTGCACAATCAGAGCAGCTCGAGCGGAAATAACTTTTTATGAAAAGGCCAAAAGCAATTAGGCCTTTCTGACTTATTTTATTTAAAAAGTGAACTATTGTCATATACAAATTATTAAAACAAGCTATTATAATTTCAGGAAGGTTTATGGACTTTATCCAAAATAGAAGCACTTTCCAAACCTTGAAAACACCACATTAAAAATCAAGCGTTTTCCAGGATTTCCAGCACCTGTACGAACCCTGTCTATCATTAGTTCATTAATCCCAGACCTGTTTCTGTTCTTCCCATGATCTCGCTGTTATTTAAACCTGAGTTCTGTTCAGTTCATCGTCCGGTATCGTCTACGTTACGTGGTTGTGTTTCTCCTCATGATTCTCCTGTGTGTTGTGTGGATTATTAGATTAAAGACGGTTCTTTGAGTTATTTCCTGAGTCGTGCGCTTCACTACAGCCACCGTTGCTGACACTAACAGTGAATGTTAATCTTCTTCAACTCATTTAACCAGTAATTTATCACATGATACAGAACAGAAGCAACTGAAGCCATAAAAACACATTTAAAACTCACCAACCAGACGCCACAAACAGAGCAAAAGTAATTTGAGGAACATTTTCTTCATCGGTGCACTGAAAAGCCCACGATAGCGACTCTTAAAATGGCTGCTAACCCTCAGATTGATCTGAAACACTGAACTGTGATATTTATCTGGTTGTGTGTGAATCCTCCCCTAACCTCAGTAAGTTTCCACTCACACATCCGTCTCCTTTAACATCACGGAAATCAACACGCTTTTGCTGATCTTACGTTTTCAAATGAATTCTGGCCCTGAATGAAAACTAATATCAGAAGAGTGAAATATTGGATTAGATATCTGGATCTACTGTTGAGTTATTTAGTGCTGAGACCTCTGACTAGAGCTGTGCAATATTGGCAAATTCTGTTTTGAGATTTTTTTTTGATTTTGTTAAAGGGGTGATGAATTGAGAAATCCAACATGACATCATGACTTTGCGTAAACATACACGGCACTTTCTAAAAGCAAGTGGCGTGTTATCTATACGCATTTTGAGCTATCCGCGTGTATGTGTACGCCGTGTGATTCCGCGTGTATGTCTACGCCTAAACGAACCATCATCTCCGCGTGTATGTCTACGCCTAAACGAACCTTCATCTCCGTGTGTATGTCTACGCCTAAACGAACCATCATCTCTGCGTGTATGTCTACGCCTAAACGAACCATCATCTCCGCGTGTATGTCTACGCCTAAACGAACCTTCATCTCCGTGTGTATGTCTACGCCTAAACGAACCATCATCTCTGCGTGTATGTCTACGCCTAAACGAACCATCATCTCCGCGTGTATGTCTACGCCGTGTGATTCTGCCAACCTGAACTGACAGAATTAATATTTATAGCCTAATTTTATATTTTGGAGCAACTATCTCCACTCCTAGCTTAAACCTACCCACTCTCAACAATATAAAACACGTAACAGGCAAACAAATGTGCAGTCACATGTATTTATTGCAAAAACTGACCAAAAATAGTATAAAAGTATTAGCTCATGTTGCATTCCAAGTCTTCTGAAGTCAGACAATATCTTCATGTGAAGAACAGAGTTGATCTTAATGTTTTAGTCGTTGAAATGATGATCGCGCCCCTTTGTGAACAGAACGCACTCGCACTCGTTAATATTTCTGATTCAAATGATACACGAGACGACAATGATGAGAATGATGCGATCGGTCACGAGACACACGAGAGCCAATGGCATTTTACAATCAAAGCTGACGTAATGACGCAATTGGTCACGGGACACACGACAGCCAATGCTGTCAAAGCTGACCTGACGTTTCTTCCGGCGGCAATATTTGAAATGTATTAAAGGGGGGGTGAAACACTCAGTTTCAGTCAGTGTCATGTCAATCTTGAGTACCTATAGAGTAGCATTGCATCCTGCATATCTCCGAAAAGTCTTTATTTTTTTTTATAATTATATAAGAAAGATGCGCTGTTCCGAGTCTTTCCGAAAAAAGCCGAGCGGGTGGGGGCGTGTCGTGTGAGCGGAGCTAAATAATGACGTGTGCGTGCCGCTGCTATTGTGTTGAGTCGAGTGCGTCGTAAAGCTGTGTCATCCCTAACAGCGGGAAAAAACTTTATTCAAAATAAAAATATGGCTTTTAATCAGATACAGCCATACATCTATGATCCGGAATCAGACCCAGAGGCTGAAGTTGAACAGGAGCAGCAGCAAAAACGACTAGAGCAGGACGTCTCTATCTGGTACAAGTTATACACTAACTATATAATATGCTTAGCGACTTATTTACATATTTATACTTGAATTATATCGTCGTATTTTTGTCTTTGAAGGTGTACATGTGGGAAGTGCAGTTGTGCACGTGTGTGTGTGTGTGTGTGTTTACGCGTGGTTTGTGTAGACAATTGTAACGTTAGTAAGCGGACTGGTTTTGCACGGCAGGCTAAGTTAGTGTTTTCATAGAAAGAGATGGAATAGTAGCGCATTTGAATGAAGAAGCGTGCTTATTTAGTTCAACATATATTCCCACTCTTTGTGTATTGTTGTTTGGAGTGCTTTTACAATACACAAACATAAAGTTACACATATAGTGGCCAGCTAAACAAATGTACACGCACTACACATCGCATGCTCCACTGATCAATTAACTATACGTGATCATGTTTGGGCTACTTGATGAGCATAGGCAAAAACACAGACATTTGAATCAGTCTTACTCACAGCCTGCGGTTCTAACGTTGGGACCTTTATCGTTGGGACTGCTCCATCCTTCAGCATTAGGCGATCGGAAAATCCGGCGTCGAGCTGGGCCTTGTTTATGAAACAGTCGGCACCGAAATGCAGCGAACAGATATAAACATTCGCGCAACTCAGTTGCTGATCCGGAAAAGCAAATTACATCCACTGTTGCCTTAACGCGGGGTTTTTGGAGAATCTGTGCAGGACTGTCTTGGTCTGGCAACCAAAAACGCACTTTTTTGATAACATTGTTAATTGTGCACATCGCCAGTGCAGCGCATCCTACAAGCCAGCGCTTTGATGGGCGTAGCCTGTTACTTTCGCTCTCTCCCTCTCTCTCTCTCACGCTCTTCCGGTAGAATTGTCCGTAAGGCCCATACACGGAAATTCCGCCCCCATTAACGTCAAGTGGACGCATGATCGCAAAAAACTTGCCGAAACTTATGACTAACCGGAAGTAGTATTTTTGACAAAGAAATACTCCCATCAAACGTCCACCTTAACTTTTGAAACTTTGTCCCTGTTTAGGATGGGAATCCAAGTCTTTAACAGTGTAAAAAGATCAGTATGCATGAAACAGCATTTCACCCCCCCCCCTTTAATCTTTGGCGGATGGACTCGACGTTCTGATCGCTTTTGGGGATTTTCTTCACACAAATCAATCGTTTGGCCTCGGAACACTTGGAGTATTTGTACTTTCTGAATAAATTGTGCCTGCAGTAGTATCTGCCTGTTATCCTGTTTTTTATAATACACAAATGGGTAGGTGTAGGGAAGCGTTTGAGTTACGCGTTCAAAATGTGTCTGAATATGTGTGTCCACAAGGTAAATGGATTTATAAACATACTAAATTATGTTTTTTTGAAAATGTAAAAATGCAGAATGTTTCTTGTGATGGATAGGTTTAGGGGCTGTGTGTGGGTGATGGGTAGGTTTAGGGGGGTTGTGTGTGTGTGTGTTATAGGTAGGTTTAGGGGTAAGGGCAGTGTAGGGGGGTAGAAAGAAACAGCGTTGATAAACACGCTAAAAAGCGATTATGCGTCTTTATAGCACGCCAAAATGGCATACGAATTGGCGTGTCATACATACGCCATTTCATGAGATCAGTCTGGAGAAATCAACTTTCCATTGAGTCATGGTAATATAAGGATATCCTGTAAGTTTCTGAAAAAGGAAAGGATCTGAAAACTTTTTTTTAAATTAAATTAAAAAACCATAACCATTTATTTACAGCTGGCTCATTAATGAGGGATCTGAGAATTTGCCTCCCTGTGTTGCAAGAGAAAAGCAAAACTGAAGACGAAGAACGCCTAATTATGTAGCCCCGCCCAACGATTTGCACATGATGTAATATAAATAACATTGGCCTATGTGGAGCTAAACAGGATCGAGCAACCAAGCAATAAACATGCCGTTGAAGATTAAAAAATAATGTGCAGTGCCTGTATTTTTAATGAAGATCCAGCTCATGTGGGTGAGACATTGGTTGTTTTTTGTTTGCTTCATTTCACCACGGATTCGATTTTAAACAAGAGACTGGATTTGCAGACAGAATGAGATTAAAAAAACGATGCTGTGCCTTTTATATTGGATCCAACAGGAATGAAGCAACACACTTATGTGAGAATACTGCATTGTTACAGATTGTTTGATTTCTACTGATTACGTGTCTAACTAAACATAATTTACAATATTAATACAGCATTATGAGCTGCATTAAACAGTCTAATGTATCTAAATATCACTTTAGACAGAGCTTCTGTGCCACACAAACATGGATCTCTTGATGCTGATTTCATTTGATTGGTAACAGTCTGATTGACTAAAAACAGGCAATATTGTGTTTAAAATGTAACCTAATGTTAATTTTTTTATGTTGAACTGTTGCATAAAATCAATATCACATTTGCAATCTTGCTGATGTTCAGAAAAACAGCACTCTTACGACATAAGTATAAAAGATATGAAAAGTCATCCAGATGTTATCGTCATATCTTTCATTGGGGGAATTCAAACTGCATCATAATCACGCAGTGAAAGCATGCACTCTTAAAGTGCATGTGCAGGAGTTTACCTAAACGCTCCACAAACCTCCAGCAGAAGCTGTTTATCCACCCAACAGATCAAACCACATTTCTGTGCAGATAACACAAAGAAGAAACCATTGCAACATCCATGACCCCGAAACCAGTCAAGAACATTTATAATGTTTGCCTGCATTATAAACAAAATTAGAGAAATCTGCCTTTGCTTACCAGAGAGATGAGGTGTTTGGAAAATGTTATGAGAAATACTCACGTTTATAACAAGATCTCGGTTTATTGATCGCAGACTTTGGTGTTTTGGCAAATCTGTGTTGAAGAAATTTTTATAATTTATGTTTGAGTTCACACAAGAAGTCAACATCTGTTTCTGCCATAATAAAACACCAAAAGACAGTGTCTATTGAAACCCAGGGGGGTAGTGGCGAGACCCCTAGGTTGAGAGCGTTCCCTCATAAAAGGTGTCGGCTAATCTAAATTAGATCTAAGAACACTGTTTGTTGCTTTTTATTTAAATTAGTTCTAAGACAGAAGGGGGGCCATGTATGTATGGGTGTGTGTGTGTGTGTGTGTGTGTGTTTCTTACCTTCCCCGTGTAGGTACAGGGACCATTGTGTCCCTTAACAAAAGGGTGTGAGGAGGCATTCGTTACATCTTTCTTCAGTACGGAAAAACACTGACATTAAGGGGTATAAAAGCTTGGGCCTTCTTTTCATTCCTCAGTTCACACTAGATGCAGGCATTAGCTGGTTGTATTGACTGTGAATTCATTCTTGCAAGGATTAATTCTTTATAAAGACACAATTGAAGGTTTGTCTCTTTTTCAGAAACACAGCGGAGTTAACATATTTGTGCCACAACATGAGTAAAACAGCTCTTTTTGAAAGTTAACTTGGTGTTTTCTTCTGAAGAAACTGAGAAGTGTCGAGGCCTGGATCAATGTATCCTGAATGTTCAAGTATGATGAGCTTACACAACAATCCTCATAGTTTAACTCTATACTACGTTTGCGACTTAACCATAACAAGACTTTGAAAAACGTCTGTAAAAGAGAAGAAAAAGCCTGCCAAGTGCCGACTCAGTTCTAGTTACATTTATGCATTTAGCAGATGCTTTTATCCAAAGCGACTTACAACTGAGGAGTACAGGAAGGGATCTGTCATGAAGAGGCAAAGAAACGCAAAAAGTGCCCTAAATACAAAGATTTGGACATTACTCAGGGTAGCAAAAGCTAGAATAGGGAGGGAAAAGAGAAAAATAGAGGAAGAAGAGTTAAGAGATTAAGTTCTCACAGAAGTCTTTTGAATAAAGTCAGTGATTCTGCCATGCGGATGGAGGACGGAAGATTGTTCCACCAACCGGGAACGGTGAATGAAAAAGTTCTGGAGAGGGATTTCATGCCTCTCTGTGATGATTTTATGCCTCTCGTTAGCTGAGCGAAGGCTTCTGGTGGGGATGTAGACTTGTAGGAGAGAGTCGAAATATGCGTTGCTGAGCTTGTGGTGGATCCATAAGCAAGAGTCAAAGCCTTGAACTTGATGCGGGAAGCGAGTGGTAGCCAGTGCAGAGATGAAGAGAGGTGTGACATTGGCCCTTTTGGGCTCATTGAAGAAAAGACGTGCCGCAGCGTTCTGGATCATTTGCTGCGGTTTGATTGCACATGATGGAAGTCCAGCCAGAAGCGTATTGCAGTAGTCAAGTCTAGAAATGACCAGGGCTTGGACAAGAAGCTGTGTTGCATGCTCTGTAAGGAACGGTCTGATTTTCCTGATGTTGTGCAGTGCGAACCTGCATGACCGAGCTGTCTTTGATATGTGGTCTTTGAAGGACAGCTGGTCATCAAAGATTACTCCAAGATTTCTGACCGACTCGGAAGGGGTAATAAAAGATGAACCATGGATGGTAAAATTGTGTTGTATGGTCGGATTAGCAGGGAAGACGAGAAGCTCAGCCTTTTGATGTTTTTTCCTCCATGCCGAGATATCCTCCAGGCAGCTTGAGATTCGTGCAGCAACTGTGGGATCATCTGGTTGAAATGATAAGTATAGCTGTGTGTCATTAGCATAGCAATGGTATGAGAGGCCATGTGCATGTATGATGGGTCCCAATGATGTAGTGTAAATGGAGAATAGGAGAGGTCCAAGCACTGAGTCCTGAGGAACCCCCGAGGTCAGTTGATGTGTTTTGGATACCTCTCCTCTCCAGGCAAGTGGAGTCCCTGTGATGCCCAGTGATGAGAGGGTGGACAGAAGAATCTGATGATTCACAGTGTCAAGGGCAGCAGATAGATCAAGGAGGATGAGGACTCATGATTTGGATGCAGCTTTGCCATCCGCAGAGCTTCAGTAACTGACAATCAATGCCAAACCAAATCATTTCTTATTGGTAATATTCAAACATTTTATAAATATTGCAAAGTCATCAAAACTTACTCGTTTCATCAAACCAAATTATTTTGTGAATAAAACAATAATCTTCCCTACCTTCCTTTCACCGGAGCTCCCTGCCGTGAGTTAAACATGAACGAGGGCCAAGGCTCAATGCCAATACCAAGGTACACTGGGAAGCATATGGAGAAATGCAACACAATGCCTGCCCACAATGCCTCCTATGGGATCCATAGGAAAGAAAAATCCAAAGTGAGATCTCTTTGGCATCTCAAATGTTTCTCTTAGACAAAAATGAGGTTAATGCAATGTTAAACGAAGAACAAAAAGGTTAAGTAGCAACCATAAAGCACTGGTATACTATAGTAATACATTTGTTATAAAGAAAGAATTTATCTAGACTAAGCGCTGATTTTCAGCTAGGATGCAGAAATGTAAATTTACTGCTTTTAAATGCTGTCATCATTTACTCACGCTCATGTCATTCCAAACCTGTATGATTTTCTCTCTTCCATGAATCAAAAAATATAGATTTTGAAGAATGTTGGCAACCAAAACATTTTGGTTAGGCTACCATTGAATATTGTATGGACAAAAAAACAGACTGGTTTGTTTGGAATGTCATGAGGGTGAGTAAACAATCACACTGATATCTATCTTTCATTGGGTTCTCATTGAAATAACATTTAGTTAAAGTTCATTAGATCTATTAAAAAGTTCATTAAACATTTAAAGAAAAAATGCTAACTCATGGGATCAAGGCTTTAAGCTATTTAAACAAAACTATTAAACTACTAAAATTATCCTTTAATTACCCTTATGACATTTTAACTGAAGGCCATTTTCTTTTAACTGTATGATAGTCACAGTTAAAAGATAAAAACATGCTCCTCATAACCATAGGTATATGGTTTATAAAATAAATAATAATAAACTATTGGGGGCATAAATCCTTACATAAACCCATAATAATAATAATAATAATAATACATTTCATTTGTACCTGTGCTCTTCCTACCTGTATAACAACTTAACAAGTAGGAAATATACATAAATTGTTATCAGTTTTCACTGCATAAGTTATGAACTATATATATATATATATATATATATATATATATATATATATATATATATATATATATATATATATATATATATATATATATATATGGGTAGTTGACGTGACATGGCTTTTTCACTGTCACAGAAGATAAAACATAATTTATTTCACATTTTCATAATTTAGAACACAGTAAATGGTTAAATATTTTCTTGGTTTACATGAATTTGTTGTTTTAATACCCAAGTTATTGTTAGTTTTTTTAGAACTTTGAGCCAAATCTCAAATTTGTCCTATGGTGTGACGGTAGACAACATTATTTCATAAATATGACATTTTATAAATAAAGAAAATAATGTTTAAAAATCTTAATGAACACTCCTGGCATAATTGTGCAAGTGTCTATTTCACTAAGTGGCCATCACTTTTCATATACATACATTTCTAAAAGTGTAGGAATTTCATAAAGTTTGTCACAGAAAAAAATGTCCTTTGGTGTTATGCAAAAACCTGGCAATATCATGGACAACTACATTTAATTGAAAGACCCCACTCAAGGTCATGTGACTGAAAACCCCTATGAAAGCCATGAGAATTGCACGGGGTAAGTATTTCTCTCAGAATTGTTTAAATATTTAACTATGTTTTAAGATCACTGAAGTTGTTAAGTTTTTTTGTCCTTTGGTGTGACACCCCTAAATTACATTTTTGAATTTAAATTTGTATTTTTAACAGCAGGATTATGTAATATTATGCAAATATATCATGCTAATTGCTAATGACAGTTCAGCTAGTATTAGCATTGTTATTAACTGCCTTAAAAGCTCAAATGTCCTATGGTGTGACAGGAAATGTCCTTTGGTGTGACACTTTGGCTTGTCACACCATAGGACACAGATGTCACACAATAGGACAAGACCTCCTTAAGAATCTATTAAAGCAAATAGATAAAGTTTGTTTACATACTTTAACCAGTTTTGATGATTTTAAATTCAATAATGACTTACATTTTAATATTTATTGTCGTTTTTTGGAGACTACATAAAATGTTCTGAAGTGTTACTAAAACAACTATAATGTATAATGTAACAACTATAAACAAATATAAAGTACATAAATACAGAGCTACTACATATAATGCTACTTAACTTTTTTTTTAGAACAGAAAAAAATGAGGGAGAGATGAGTGCAAAAGAGAGGACCAGACAGTATAGGGAGCGAATTAAAAAGGATCCACAGAGAGAGGCAATCCTAAGAACGACGGAGAAAGTAAATCAAACTGAAATGTTGCCATATACATCTTAAAATAATTCAGGGATTTTACAGAGTGACTGAATGACAGCTTATTATTCAGTATCAGAATAGTCCTGTGTGAGGTTCAGGTTCAACAATAGTTACATGATAAGCTTGTTATTACAGAATAATAATCTATATTGTGTTTTATAAGAAATTGACAAGTAAGTGGTTACATTTGTAGGGAAAACACAGTAGGTCATGAGTTCATAATTGAGTATACATTACATTAATTTCTCTGTTGATCAATTCATCAATATTCTATCATTAT
The DNA here is from genome assembly GCF_024679245.1 of Pseudorasbora parva. NCBI lineage: Eukaryota > Metazoa > Chordata > Actinopteri > Cypriniformes > Gobionidae > Pseudorasbora > Pseudorasbora parva. The sequence goes on along the minus strand of NC_090185.1, from coordinate 3,127,866 downwards.
TTTAAACAGATATCATGAAAAGAAGACTCTCGGGGAATTGGATACATTCAACATTAAAGTCACTTGTCACAAATTAATGTCACTGTTACTGTTTAACTGATGAATTTTGCAGTTTGACAATGTCACAGTATTATTTTGAAATGTTATGAATTTCTCAAAGATACTATATGCATCAATGTTTCCTTATTGATGCATAAGTATCAAAGTTACTTTTAGTGTGCTATGTTTTGCACAGTTTATATTGTTGACAAATAAAAACAAATGTCCTCCTTTGTAATTGTTACAATAAACACTACATATTCTTACTCTTTTTATGCAATGACTTTCTTTGTCCTTTGGTGTGACGTTTTGTCCTATGGTGTGACAAACATAAAACAACAGAAAAATATAATTATTTAAAATATCTTTTAAAAAAAGAGTCACGTTTGGCATTAGGGGAGTTACAATAATATCTCCTCTTAGATAGGTACAATTTCAAACAGTTTTGTAAGGTTGTCGAAAAAGTTTTATTGACATTCGTAGGGAAAAGTTTGTCAACTTCATCTATTCATGGTGAAAATGATTCTAATTAGTACTTTCATGTAAAATAAATATCACTTTAAGAAAATAATGTTTTAATAATGTGAACAAAAGTCTGTCTCAAGTATTTATTTTGTTATTTAATATAATTTCTTAGTACTTTTTAAATGTCACACCATAGGACACATTTACAGTACTTTTGAGTGAAAAAGTGACAAAAATATGTGAAGTCATTGACAAAATCAGTGACCACTATTATTTTCTTAAACTTTCTTAACCACTATACTTTTCATACTCCACAAATATAAGTATTTTTTCTTAAAAAGTTATGTTTTCCAAAAAAAGTACCTTTTCTTGGTCATTTGTCAACTACCCATATATATATATATATATATATATATATATATATATATATATATATATATATATATATATATATATATATATATATATATATATATATATATATTAATCCTTATTAAAGGCACTGAAGTTATTTAGTCAAGAGCAGAGCATATTTAGTGAGCAATTACTTTTGTTCTTTACATTGTCATTATAGGTGGTTACTGTCACTTTAAAAGATCTTCCGCTGTCGCACATGATGCGGATGTGAGATGATGAAGTCGCAGTTACAAAACGCGTTACTTTCCACCACCTTGCTCCTCTTCAGAAAATTAAATTCGCTGTGCCATTGATCACGGTATTTACACAAGGTTTTGTTTTTTCCCGCGTTGTCACTCGTCATCTGACCTCACACACTAACCTCGCGACAACGGCCACCTACAGTATTGTAGGCTACTGGAGATGGTAGTTATCGCGAGGCTAGTTACAGAGCTCAGATTGGAAATGTTTTAGTTTTTTTCCTCCAGTGTTATTATTTTTTAATAATGCATGTTAAAATACAGGATATTTACAGGAAAATACTATTACGGGAGGACGGCGGAAAAGAATGGTAAAATACGGGACTTTCCCGGCCAAAACGGGATACTTGACAGGTATGAACAGCACATACAGCAATAACTACAGTAATCCATACGATACTAATGGATGAATCAATGTCTTCTGAAGTTAAACGATAAGAGTTTGTAAGAAAAATAACAATATTTAAAAAAATTAAACTGTAGATTATATAGCTTCCGACCAGCAGTCATCTGCGTGCGCCGAAAAACTCTGGTCATGCAGATGTCTGAAAAAAAGAAAAAAAGAATAAGTGTTATAATCTGTTTTGAATTAAGTTGTTTTTCAAATAAATATTTCTGAGTGATATCAGATTGTGTATGTGTTTTTATTGTACTTACCCTGTAACTACATGAAACAAGAGGGGTGTTACATGTACGACCTGTTTCTTGTGTTCAGTTGTGTTTTGAGTTCAGCCCTCGTGATCAAGTTTCTCCCTAGTCTTCCTAATGAGTTATATCTATCACCTCTGTCTTGTCAATTACCTCGTTTAGCCCTGTGCATTTAGTTCTCAGTTTCCCCTCTAGTGTTTGTCCATTGTCGTTCTTGTGCGTTCTCCAAGTGGTGTGTCTGGATGTTCCTGTGATGTTTCTATTAAAAGTTCCCTGTTTCAAGTTCTCCTTCGTGAGTTTGACCTACGCACCTGAATTGTAACAGAACGCCGCATTCGTGGAGTGGGTACTGGTACATAACCACTCGCCTTTCAACATCGGTCCCGCTGAAGAGGACAGTGGTACCAGTCCCACTCCACAACCACCAGAGGCCACCCATCCACCACCGACCACAACCAGCATGAAGGAAGTGCCTGAGCCCACCGCAGACCGTGGAGACCGGCCTGCCGCGATTGATGAGCCCGAACACAGGCAGAGGTTGAGAGGAGTCTTCGCCACGGAGCCCGGACCACAGCGAGGGTCTGACCAGGTGCGTGAGCCAGCTACATCATCCGTCGTGGAGGGAGTCCTCGTGGAGCTTGAGGGTTGGGACAGGAGCCCCACCCATCAGCCCGCCGTGGTGGATGTGATGAGGACCTCTTACAGCCATCTCGAGGAACTGCGCAACATCTTCGAGGCGGACTTAATTGACTGGTACTCTCCCACAACCCCTGTCTCCGGTAATCCCCGTTTCTCCAGTGTTCCAAGGTTCTCCTGTGCCCTCAGAGTTCCCACCCACCTTCTTCCTCCGTCGCTGTCTACCAGCCCTTCTGCCTCGACCACACTGCTGTCCGTCATCCCCTCTGCTCCTCCCACTAGCAGTGTTGATACGCCTCGAGATGTCTGTCCAGCAGTGTCGTCTCGCCCAGAGGATCTCCTGTCGTCCCTGCTTGTCTCTTCCCCCTACACTCCACCGCAGCCCGTCGACACATCGGCTACGCCCTGGCTCCACCCTCCCTCGGTTCCACCGGACACCCTCGGCCAAACGGCTTCTCCGGGCTCCCTCATCTCTCTGGCTCTGCCTTGGTCAGTCGTCGTCCTTCCTCCACCTTCGGCTTCGTCTGGCTCCTCCTTCCCTTCTGCTCCACCTTCATCCTCTGTCCTGCAGTTGTCCGGCTCCATCTCAGACGCTCATCGCCATGGCTCCACCTCGGTCTCCTGAGCCTCCGGTCTCGTGTGGGCTCATCGACCCAGCTGCTCCTCCGGAGTCTCGATCAGTGGCTGCTTCCTCGTCGGTCGTCCCCAGGGTGTCTCCCACCATGTCGTCGACCCAATGGTTCCTCCCTCCTCCGACTCCGCCCTGGGGCCTCATCGTGGCTGGTCTCTGGACCATCTAGCTCCTGCTCCAGGCTCCCCACTGACTCCCCCCTCCTCCTTCCCCCCCATGGACTTCCCTTTTCGGTTGGACTGGTTTTCTTTGTTTTGGACTCTCTGTCTCCCCTTTTTTCCCACGCCCTCCTCCAGAGCCCCCTCCCACCCACCTCTGATGTTACCGTTACGGAGCGAGGACGCGCCTACTCGGAGGGAGCGTAATGTTTACATGCATTCCCTGTCTCTTGTGTTCAGTTGTATTTTGAGTTCAGCCCTCGTGACCTAGTTTCTCCCTAGTCTTCCTAATGAGTTATGTCTATTACCTGTGTCCTGTCAATTACCTCGTTTAGCCCTGTGTATTTAGTTCTCAGTTTCCCCTCAGTGTTTGTCCGTCGTCGTTCTTGTAAAGTGGTGTGTCTGGATGTTCCTGTGATGTTTCTATTAAAAGTTCCCTGTTTCAAGTTCTCCTTCGCCTTTGTGAGTTTGACCTACACACCTGAATTGTAACAAGGGGAACAAGAGCCACTTTAATTTACAGCCCGAAACATTCATACTTACGCCGTAACTACACGGATAATTACCCTCAATTAAAAAATACTTACAGTATAAATAATTTGTTAATTTTCCTGACAGTACCCCTTTATTCCCCGAATATTACATATTGTTCCCTTATACCTACAAGTACGTACTTTATAGTTACACTATAATTACCGAAAGTTATGCTGTAAATACACTTTAATTATGCAGTACTTTTTCGGGCCGTAATCTAAACCGTTACCGCTGTGACCTCTGACTAAAGCTGTGCAATATTGGTAAATTCTGTTTTAAGATATTGTTAGAGGGGTCATGAATTGAGAAATCAACTTTCCATTGAGTCATGGTAATATAAGGATATCCTGTAAGTTTCTGAAAAGAGGAAAGGATCTGAAAACTTTCTTGTTAGTGAAATAAAAGCATTTATTTACAGCTGGCTCATTAATCTGGGATCTGAGAATTTGCCTCCCTGTATTGCCAGAGAAAAGCAAAACGGAAGACGAAGAACGCCTAATTATGTAGCCCCGCCCAACGATTTGCGCATGATGTAATATAAATAACATTGGCCTATGTGGAGCTAAACAGGATCGAGCAACCAAGCAATAAACATGCCGTTGAAGATTACAAAATTATGTGCAGTGACTGTATTTTTAATGAAGATCCAGCTCATGTGGGTGAGACATTGGTTGTTTTTTGTTTGCTTCATTTCACCACGGATTCGATTTTAAACAAGAGACTGGATTTGCAGACAGAATGAGATTAAAAAACGATGCTGTGCCTTTTATATTGGATCCAACAGGAATGAAGCAACACACTTATGTGAGAATACTGCATTGTTACAGATTGTTTGATTTCTACTGATTACGTGTCTAACTAAACATAATTTACAATATTAATACAGCATTATGAGCTGCATTAAACAGTCTAATGTGTCTAAATACCACTTTAGACAGAGCTTCTGTGCCCCACAAACATGGATCTCTTGATGCTGATTTCATTTGATTGGTAACAGTCTGATTGACTAAAAACAGGCAATATTGTGTTTAAAATGTAACCTAATGTAAAAATTTTGTTTGTTGAACTGTTGCATAAAATCAATATCACATTTGCAATCTTGCTGATGTTCAGAAAAACAGCACTCTTACGACATAAGTATAAAAGATATGAAAAGTCATCCAGATGTTATCGTCATATCTTTCATTGGGGGAATTCAAACTGCATCATAATCACGCAGTGAAAGCGTGCACTCTTAAAGCGCATGTGCAGGAGTTTACCTAAACGCTCCACAAACCTCCAGCAGAAGCTGTTTATCCACCCAACAGATCAAACCACATTTCTGTGCAGATAACACAAAGAAGCAACCATTGCAACATCCATGACCCCGAAACCAGTCAAGAACATTTATAATGTTTGCCTGCATTATAAACAAAATTAGAGAAATCTGCCTTTGCTTACCAGAGAGATGAGGTGTTTGGAAAATTTGATGAGAAATACTCGTGTTTATAACAAGATCTCAGATTTTTGATCGCAGACTTTGGTGTTTTGGCAAATCTGAGTGTTGAAGAAATTTTTATAATTTATGTTTGAGTACACACAAGAAGTCAACATCTGTTTCTGCCATAATAAAACACCAAAAGACAGTGTCTTTTGAAACCCAGGGGGGTAGTGGCGAGACCCCTAGGTTGAGAGCTTTCCCTCATAAAAGGTGTCGGCTAATCTAAATTAGTTCTAAGACAGAAGGGGGGCCATGTATGTGTGTGTGTGTGTGTGTGTGTGTGTGTGTGTGTGTGTGAGTCTGTTTATGTGGTTTATGAGGACACAAATTTGTATAACTACATGGGTATTACACTGGTATTACACTATAAATGTGGTTTATGAGGACATATCAAATGTCCTCATAATTCAAATGGCCTTAAAAACATACTAAATGATGTTTTTTTGAGAAAGTAAAAATGCAGAATGTGTCCTGTGATGGGTAGGTTTAGGGGCAGTGTAAGGGGATAGAAAATACGGTTTGTACAGTATAAAAACCATTACGCCTATGGAGAGTCCCTGTAAACCACATAGACCAACGTGTGTGTGTGTGTGTGTGTGTGTGTGTGTGTGTGTGTGTGTGTGTGTGTGCCTACCTACCCATGTAGGTACGGGGCTATTGTGTCCCTTGACAAAAGGGTGTGAGGAGGCATTCGTTACATCTTTCTTCAGTACGGAAAAACACTGACATTAAGGGGTATAAAAGCTTGGGCCTTCTTTTCATTCCTCAGTTCACACTAGATGCAGGCATTAGCTGGTTGTATTGACTGTGAATTCATTCTTGCAAGGATTAATTCTTTATAAAGACACAATTGAAGGTTTGTCTCTTTTTCAGAAACACAGCGGAGTTAACATATTTGTGCCACAACATGAGTAAAACAGCTCTTTTTGAATGTTAACTTGGTGTTTTCTTCTGAAGAAACTGAGAAGTGTCGAGGCCTGGATCAATGTATCCTGAATGTTCAAGTATGATGAGCTTACACAACAATCCTCATAGTTTAACTCTATACTATGTTTGATATTTAACCATAACAAGACTTTGAAAAACATTCAACGTCTGTAAAAAGAGAAGAAAAAGAGAAGAAAAAGCCTGCCAAGTGCCGACTCAGTTCTACATTTACATTTATGCGTTTAGCAGATGCTTTTATCCAAAGCGACTTACAACTGAGGAGTACAGGAAGCGATATGTCATGAGGAGGTGAAGAAACGCAAAAAGTGCCCTAAATACAAAGATTTGGACATTACTCAGGGTAGCAAAAGCTAGAATAGGGAGGGAAAAGAGAAAAATAGAGGAAGAAGAGTTATAATTTTTTTTATGATGATAAGATTAAGTGCTCACAGAAGTCTTTTGAATAAAGTCAGTGATTCTGCCATGAATCACAAAAGTGCATACAGGCAATAAGACGTGAAGCTTCAGCGGGAAGAATGGGTCAATTTTGGGATCCTGACACTCAGTATGTCTCAGTATGCCTACGTGTGCAGTAAACATGTGTCAAATATCCAAATGTCAGTTTTATATATTATATTTCCTGTCGCTGATTACTTTCCCCTCCAGTGGGCGCAGTTCTCAGTGTAATATAACAAGTCGCGCTCTGACTCAAGTGCCTGTATCCACTTTTGTGTCCTTAAAGGGGCGGTGAAACACTCAGTTTCAGTCAATCTCATGTCAATCTTGAGCACCTATAGAGTAGTATTGCATCCTTCATATCTCCGAAAAGTCTTTCGTTTTATTATATTTATAAAATAAATATAGGCTGTACCGAGTCTTTCCGGAAAAAACTGAGCGCCTGGAGGCGTATCGTGTGGGCGGAGCTAAAGAATGACGAGCGCGCACAAATCGGTGACGTCCTCAAGCGTGGAGAAGAAAACGTTCCTCTAATAAACCACGGCTATCAATCAGATAAGCTCTCTCGTACGTTACGCAGACCACGCCCACTTATCAGATATCACATCAACATGTCAGCCGGAGGGAAACCGTGCTGGGGTCATCATCGCTTTCGGCTTCAACAATTATTCGCAAGATGGCAAAAGTCTAACGTTACACACACGAACGTTGCGCGTTGCAAGACATGCAACATTAAAATCACGGACGGACAGCCAGACGACAACCTCCAATATCATCCATCATTTGAAGAGCCAGTCTGCCCAAAAAGGTTAGTTGGTAGTCAGCTAATGTATAGCTAAAGTAACCACTAGACATTAACCCTCGATTTATTTTTATAAAATACTTCCCCTGATCTGAGCGGGAGACTTTGCCACCTGAACACACACACATCAAAAAATACCCGATTCTAACGTTACAATGTGTGAGAGTGTGTGAGAGAGAGAGAGAGAGAGAGAGAGAGAGAGAGAGAGAGAGATTGTGTGTGTGTGTGTGTGTGTGTGTGTGTGTGTGTGTGTGTGTGTGTGTGTGTGTGTGTGTGTGTGTGTGTGTGTGTGTGTGTGTGTGTGGGCTGGTAGACTAATCACAAAGATGGCAGTATCCGATATCCTTGTCCTTGTGGGGACATTTTTTTGGTCCCCATAAGGAAAACATCTTATAAATCATACAGAAAGAATTTTTTTTTTTTTTTTGAGAAAGTAAAACTTTAGTTAGTGTGTAATGTTGCTGTTAGAGCATAAATAATACCTGTAAAATTATAAAGCTCAAAGTTCAATGCCAAGCGAGATATTTTATTTAACAGAAGTTCCCTTTCAAAGCCTACAGCGAGCGGCCGGTTTGGACTACAGCGCTGCACTTCCTGCTGTGATGACGTCACTAGAACCGTTTGTTGACTAAAGCTCCGCCCACAAGAACACGCAAAATAGGGGGCGTGGCCTCGTTGCTCTCCCACGTGGAGAAGAGCGCGCATTCAGCGATTGCATCGCCCCGTTATGGTAAGAGGCGGACCTTTCCGGGCAAAGTGCGCTAAGCTGCTGTCCAATCACAACACGGGAAGCACTGGCCCAATCAGAACTCGTTACGTGTTTCTGAAGGAGGGACTTCATAGAACAAGGAAATCATCAGGCCGTTTTTAGGACAGAGGAAACAGCGCTGTACAGATAAGTCAATTGTGTGAAAAATACTGTGTTTTTACACGCGAAACATGAACTCATGTTATATTGCACACTGTAAACATAATCAAAGCTTCGAAAACACGCGAAGAACGGGACCTTTAAGATCAGATTCTGCAGGTAAAATTACAAAAATAAGGTGACTTGACTTGGACTTGACTTGACCTACTACAGGACTTGACTTGACTTGCCTAGGAAAAAAATACTTGGGACTTACTTGAGACTTGCACATGTGTGACTTGGTCCCATCTCTGATTAGGGGTGCAACGGATCGCAGTTGATCCGTGATCCAAACGGATCACGACCCACGGTTCGAGACGCACGTGACCCGCGGATTTATAGTGCTTTTTTTGTTTTTTTTAACTAGCGGATTAATCTTTATTGTTTAGCGATCGCAGAGTAAAAGACTCTTTCATTTGCCGATATTGCTTTTTAAGTAATTTTGTTCCTTTAAACTCGATGCCGAGTTTCAGTGAAACTACACACAGTTACTTTAAACACAGTTCCGATATTTCGATAAATATATTACAGCATTCCTACCTGACTGACGTTCAGGGCGCAGCCGTCAGAAAGAGCATAACATGATAGGCTACTCGCGCGATGACGTACACCACAGAAACGCAGTCAGTGCTCAGCAGTAGTAGGCTGATAGATCCAACGCGGCAAGTTTTAGTTACAAAAAGAGTTTCCCTGACCGCAACACAAATGTGACTGAACGAACTTCCACAAGTAAGGAGAAAGAAATAGTTGATAAGAGAAGAAAGACTAACGTTAATTCAGTGGGGTGGAAGTGGTTCGGCGTGTCCCCCGCACTTTTAATAAAGTGTATTTTCATCCCCCGCACTTTTACTGGGTCTCACCGGTCCTAGTCGACCCGCTCCGAGCGGGATTCGAAACGGCGTTACCCGGAGCGAGGGCGGGCAAGTTAACAGGGACGCTAAAGACCGCTTTCTCTAACCTCGGTTGATTGCGCGCTTCTTGAGGTCACGGGCAAGTGTAGCCTATACATAGAAACCAACGTGAATACATCAAGATTTAAATTCAGAGACAAAAAATTATCTATGCATTACATGTCATTTTATTCGTATCTAAATATGAGGAGGGCGCTCTCACAGAAAGTCCAAAAGCGGATTCGTAGAAACTTACTGTCGCGCTGGAGCTGCAGCTGAAGGAAAACCATCGTTATGAGCTGAAAGGTGACGACGACAATCAGACGATTGCGACAATATATGAAAGCAATGAAGCAGCATCATGAGCAACAAAACTGTTTTCAACACTGATAATAATCATAAATGTTTGTTGAGCATCAAATCCTAATATGAGAATGATTAGTGACTCTGAAGACTGGAGTAATGATGAAGCTTTGATCACAGGAATAAATGACACTTTACTATATATTCACGTAGTGAACAGATGATGTAGATCAGAATAATATTTCACTGTATTACGTTTTTTACTGCATTTTTCATTAAATAAATGCAGCATTTAAGGGGTACTTCAGCGCTGGGAAGATGAATCTGTATTTAAACTGGGTCATTAATGTAGTAGAAATGTGAAATTATTTTTTAATTTGGTGCTTTCTAGACTGAGAAAAGACAGAAAATGTATTTTTGTCTCATGGGGATGAAAGACTACAATTCCCAGAATGCTTCGCTGCCCTGTGAGGCCATTCCCAAAGCCACGCTACTGGATTACTGTGAGTTCCTACGCGTTTTCAGTTCATGCCTTTGGAAGCTTAACTTTCATAGAAATGAATTTGAGAAGTTAAAACACTTAAATTGCTTAGCATCCGTTTAAATGAATGCCTGTAGCTGAGCTGTGCTGTGAGTGTGATCTCCATTCCCCATGCACGAGTTGAAAACATGCGGAAATGGCTCCCTCTGCTGGCTGTAGTCTTTAGCCTCTGGGCAATCATTCCTCTCGTGACACAAATATCGTCAATTTGCGTCACGAGAGGAATTTTTCCAGAAATAAAATGCATAAATCTCTCGTCTCAGGGGGATATAAGAGGGGGGAGCACGATCATTTGAATATACTCCAGGGTTTCTACTGATACAAAGCCATATGCTAATCGCTGAAGGAACCCTTTAAATATATTCTATAGTTTTGCATAAAAGGAGAATAGAGCGCTATGAATTGTTCTTCACTGAAATTTAAAACTTATAAACTGCGTCTGTGGCACAGGAGCGCTGTACGCTGTGACTCTGCATTGCTTCTATAGCGCATCATTTTGCACACGGGATGCACATTAAGTGCGTTTTGCCGCTCTGTATTGAGGTTATGCACGTGACATCACCGTCAGTGATCGGTTCCACCATCTGAAGAAGATCCATCCGCTGTATTCTGAGTCAGGCTGAATCCTGGCTGAAGCACTTTTGTTTAATCTATATTAAGAATAATATAATCAGCCTATGTTGTAGTTTAAACTTAAAGATATTAATATTAATAAAGTGAGAGTCTTATGTTTATTTGATGTTGATTTCACATTTCTTTTTCATATAAAGGCTAAATACAAATAAAAGGTGAACATTAATGTATTTGTACTGGTTTAATTTCTAAAATATTATATAGTTTTATAGGAGGACTATTCATAGACTTAGCAAATACATTTTTCAGAAGTTTGTAGGTACAGACATCCTTTGTGGCAGTTCTTAGTACTATTTTTTTCTAAAGCTTTTATATAGTTCATATCGATATCGGAATTATATCGTATCGACCGAAATTAAGAAAAATATCGTGATATGAATTTTGGCCATATCGTCCAGCCCTAGGTGGTGGACAAAACTGTAACAGTAGGTAACGTTACTGTGGCAGCATGAGAGAGCCGTATGAAAGTGGCAACACATCATCGAGCATGGCTATCTGAAGTGACACCTGCAGATGCCGTTTCACACACAGCCTAGTCTGTTTGCGGTGTGTGTGTGTTTTTCCGTACCATTGTTAACAGATTAGTCTTCACACTGCACGCAGTTTCGGTCCGTCAGTGCGAAGTGCCACGATCGTTTCTGCACCGAGTCTATTTTGCTGTGCTGAACGCGCTGAATTAAAGTAACAGTGCACTGTGTGCATTAAAGCAAACATGTATTGATGTGAAACTCTAGTAATTGCGTATAATGTAAAGTGTACTCTGTTTCATAGTCAACACATGGCTTTTTTGCCTTGGGTAAAGCTTGCGTTTAGATTTAGGTAAACAAGTGAAATAATGGAGAGCATTCCTTTCTTGGAGGTGGAAAAATAAAGTTCTTTATGACCTGCAGGATTTATTAAAAAAAAAAAAATAATAATAATGAATGAAAAAAAAAACGAGTTGCCTGTGTTTGTCTATTGTGAGTTGTTAAATGTTTATTGTAACAGTCTATACTAGGCTATATAAATATAAAGTATTTAATTGAATTAAACATTGTTTGAATGTAGTGTTTAAACATGATAGCTATAAAAGTGCATAGGCCTACAAAGAGAATTGCAATGATGACAAGCCATACCAACTTTTGGATTTTAAATAACAATAATGAATGTGTGTTAAACAGGCATAAGAGGACTACTCTCTCCCCTGAGAATTTTGACATCCTAATCTTTTTTTCTTTTTTTCCTATTTATGCTCAGGCCCATTTTCACATCACAGGTCGTTTTTCACATGTTACACTTTAACAACTGAGTAATATGTGATTTATTCAGCTGGTTATTTATTTTATATTTGTTAAAACCATAACCATATAGGTTATGCTAACACCAAAAATTTTCATACAATAAATGGAAAGCAAATAAAAATAGTCTCTTCCCCCTTTTTTCTGATCGGAAAAATTATCCGATCCGTGACTCGTGATCCGTGATGTGATCCGAACCGTGAGTTTTGTGATCTGTTACACCACTAATGGCTATCAATCAGATTCAATATCAGTTAGTGACAGAATAAAATGTATTGTTTTTGGTAAATTTTGACAGCTGTTTGGGGGATTATTTAATGAGGCCAAACTCTTTCTACTTTGTTTTAGGCCTATACTGAAAGGCAGAATACGTTAAAGGGATCCCCTGGTGTTGAGACTTGTATGGCTTAATATAACATAAATGATGTCTCTTACTGAATTATGTAGTAGAAAACCCATGAAAGATCTACATTATTTAAAAAAATCGATTTTATATTTGGACCATGGGCGGCGCCATTTTGTTTGCGTTCTAGGTTGATGACGTAGAATGGTTGAACTCCTCAATCAGCTGGCGTTACCCGTAGCTATTTTTACCACAACGCAACTCGAAAATTGTTTCAGAGTTAAACAAAACCAATGAATTGCTTTTGTACTTGAAACACACTCAAACATACATGTGCAAACAAACTCACCTACACAAGTCACACACAGATCGGCGGGCTCGCACACACACCTGACAGACTGCTCTGTCTCAATCGAGATGTTGGGCTGCTCAGTCTCCACGACGGGCTGAATCTGAAATCGACCCCCTATTCCCTGAAATAGGGCATTATTTGAAGGGACGGCCGTTTGTAGTGTTGTCCGACACCATAGGGACATGTTCGAGTGCAGTCATTCAGTCTCACGTTCCACCGCAATAACGAGTGTACAGCCGATTTACAACAGCTGTCCGACTTCACGCACTCGATCGTCTTCATTCACTCCTTCAAGTTGTATTAGTGAACAAAAGTAGCGAAAGTAATTTGTGTCTTAAAAGTGAAAGTTTAAAGATTGAGGTTAATTCACTGAGCTTGTGCTCAAACTTTAATGCACAAACCAATCCCATGCATCATCACCAAAACATCCTGCCTCTCTTCCTCCTCACGTTAACTTATCCCATCATCCTACCTAGATATTTCCCTCTGCTGGATACATTAGTCATTACAGTTAATCTACTGCATATCAACAGTCTAGATATCAACACAGGGAATAGTGATTGAGGGTTATGTATGCGCGCACGCAGTGCGTGTGTGTTCGCGCCGATCTGTTGGGGTGTGTGTGTGTGTGTGTGTGTGTGTGTGTGTTCGCGCCGATCTGTTGGGGTGTGTGTGAGTCTGTGTGATTGAGAGAGTTTGTGTGCACACGTATGTTTGGGTGAGTGAAGTCGGACAGCTGTTTGTAAATCGGCTGTACACTGCGGTGCAACGTGAGACTGAATGACTGCACTCGAACATGTCCACTATGGTGTCGGACAACACTACAAATGGCCGTCCCTTCAAATAATGCCCTATTTCAGGGTATAGGGGGTCGATTTCAGATTCAGCCCCTGTCATGGAGACTGAGCAGCCCAACATCTCGATTGAGACAGAGCAGTCTGTCAGGTGTGTGTGCGAGCCCGCCGATCTGTTTGTGACTTGTGTAGGTGAGTTTGTTTGCACATGTATGTTTGAGTGTGTTTTAAGTACAATTACAAAGCAATTCATTGGTTTTGTTTAACTCTGAAACAATTTTCGAGTTGCGTTGTGGTAAAAATAGCTACGGGTAACGCCAGCTGATTGAGGAGTTCAACCATTCTACGTCATCAACCTAGAACGCAAACAAAATGGCGCCGCCCATGGTCCAAATATAAAATCGATTTTTTAAATAATGTAGATCTTTCATGGGTTTTCTACTACATATTTCAGTAAGAGACATCATTTATGTTATATTAAGCCATACAAGTCTCAACACCAGGGGATCCCTTTAAAGCCTACCTAATCACTGTAGCCTGGCAGATGAACAAATCAAATTAAAACCTTATGAATAAATAGGATATCTTGTAAGATACTGCATGATCCAAATATAGTATTAGTTGATACATTTTTAAAGTTTTCATCACATTTTGGGCATGAAATCCTTGCTGAATCCACCCTTCTGATGGGATCAGTTTAATCCATATTTTCGGGATCAAAGTGATCCAAATCCTACAAAAAAGTTCTGAAAAAACCCAAACTAAAGGTTTGATCCGGATCAAACCCCACACTGGATTACGTGATCTAATCTGATTATGTAATCCGTTTTTTCTTTTGAAAAACACATTTTCAAGATTTGATCCAATCCGTTATCCAAAATCCTAGTGGATTACTTTTGAAAAACTGGGCCCAGGTGAATATGGACCTCCTCCAGGTATGGTGTGATACTGGTGCGCTCTCAGGTCCGCATCACAGCTTTCACATTACCAATTTATCATACGAACTGTGCCCTGTTCTGCACTAAACTGCAAGTGTAAAAACTCCCTTTATTTATATTCTTAAAATAAGAGAAACCACTGCTTATTCTGATTGTTTAAGCTTAGACTTAAGAGACATCAACAAGTTATTTGAAAAACATCTATGACCTTTGCAACACGTCTTGTCTTCATGCTCTGAGTATGGTTTTACTATAAACGTACATTTGCATAAAGCATGCATATTTATCCATACCCATGTTGATTAGAGTATTAAAAACTTGAAACATATTAATTTAAGGTACATTAAGAACTGAGAAAAATGCTCACCATTACAATTGGTAATTTTCCTCATCTAGTGGTTACTCCATCTAATAACAGAAACAATATTTGAAGGACACTCTAAATTCATACTTTAATAATTACATTATATGCTATTTGTTTTTAAATCATTACTTTGGTGTTAATGTAATAAATAAACAGCAGAAATTGTTCAATTGTTAAAATTTTAAAACCACATTGTCCCTCAGCCCCCCCTACTTTTTCCATCACCAGCCGCCACTGCTTACTAGGGATGGGCATTTTCCCAAAATATTGTATTCGAATATTTGGGCTCATAAAAATCGAATATTCGAATATTCGTTTATTTAAATTAGGTATTTTGAGAAAATGAGAGATGTTTCTTTCTTTTTTTCTCTAAACATGTCGTCACCATTTCTGAACAAGCTTATGATTAGGCAATGTACACAACACGCTTACGTTATATCTTAAGGTTTTTAAAACATTAAACAGTGTGTAAAAAAATGTCTAAAGAACAAAAGCATTATAAGCTCAAGGAGCACGAGCGCGTCAGTTAGCGTGACGTGTACACACACACACACACACACACACACACACACACACACACACACACACGTCAATAGGCTATAGCCTACCGACCTGTGTGTGTGTGTGTTTGATATGGCTGATGTGTTTACTTTGTATTGTTTCAGATTTTCATGTAGAGATAAACTATAATATTATTGGATTATGATATTATTCTCGGGTGAGAAAATGCGCCACTGACAGGCGTTGCGGAGACAAAGATAACGGTTAAGTGAAGTTTGAGTGAAGAACTTTGTGTTTTCTGTTCATAAACCCTCAAAGAACTTTAAAGGAAGCATTTGTCTCGAGATCATTTTGCTATCATAAGTTATCTCGCTCTCACTCGGGGTACAGATGAGCTTACCTGCACTCCTGAGCAGTGATCGCTCATTCCACTGGTGTTTGGATTTCATGTGATTCTCATTTGTGGTGGTGATATTATTATAACTCAGTTTCAGTAATTGATTTCATCAAAAGTAACTCCATTTTGTAACAGCATTTTCTATTTTCATCGAAGTAACGTTAATTCCAAACATTGCGAGGCAGACGACGACATTGTGATCAAATGCACTTAACTTATTAACCTGCTCCACAACGCCACCCAGTGGATTGAGATATAACTGCGAGATTTAGAGGGATTTCTCATGGATGCACTGTGTAGCCAGTTGCTTGTGACTTTTTATTTTATGTCATCCTACTTTTATTATTTTATTTTACCTTACCTTATTTGTGTTGAAAGAAATATTTTTGTAAATGTTTTAACTTCATCACAACTTAATGTTACCCTTTCATTAGGGATGCACAATATTGGATTTTTGCCGATATCCGATATGCCGATATTTTTCAGCTCATTTTGGCCGATGCCGATTTTCCCTTTGTTTGGAAACAACACCATTTTGAGCAAAAACTATTTTTTTTCATTCTGGTTTAAGATTTCTGAGGTATCCTTACTAAAAGGATTCTTGTTGAAGATAAATAAATGTTAATAAAGTTCTTTTTATGATAAGAGTACATTAAAAGCTCTGAAAATAACAATAATAAAGTCAGTCATTTTTCACCCCAGATGCAGCTGTAACCTTAATATTGTATTTTTGGATTTAACGTTTGTGCACATGAAGTGGGGGTGGCATGACGTCTATTGATGCTGTCTTTTAATTCTACAATTATTGTAGAGGTCCTTGTATTATTTTTCATCATCCATTTCGTAAAATTTTATTACAGATTAATACACTGTATATAAAAGTATTTAATTTACAAGTGTCATGCTTGTGATTTATGACATCATTACTGATTTGTTTATTCAGAACAAGAAGTAACTTCAATTTATTTGTGTATTCTACTTTTCATTGTATTAGTGTAACAACAGCGCACCCACTACATGTATAAATATATAGCGGTCTAGCTGGAGGGCACTAGGACCTGGAGGAGCTTCTGCTGCTGTGGAGGCTGCCGCACGCGCTAGAGAGTGGGGAGACGCGATTGGGCTTGTTTTGGGCTAGTTTTGTTGTGAAAACGTGGCAAATCTGCTGCTGACGGTCACGTCCTTCTGTACGTGCATTCAGAAATTCAAGGCAGCATTTAAAAACAGTCAATATAAATCACTGTACATGCAATGTATTTTCTTGTTTTCACTTGAAGAATGACTGCAGTGCTGACATGGTCTTATCGCTGTAGCACTCCTTGCACACGTGAGTTATTGCAGGCGCATATCAACACGTTATCATATCGGCAAGGCATATCGGCATAATGTTTTCATATCGGCCGATGCCGATTTGTATATTTTAAGCGTTTATCGGCCGATTCCGATGTCGTGCCGATAATATCGTGCATCCCTACCTTTCATTGTTATTTATGTTTAATTTTCAATGGTTCCAGTCGGGAGTTCCTACCAATTGTTGTAGGTGGGGCCTTAATTAGTGGCGCACCTTAGGATGCGTTATCGCTTCCTCTTTAAGCGTTCGCGCTCAGTCTGACTGTGAATGCAGACGGGGAAGTGCGGAGTGAGACAGTATGCCTTCCAGTGTGTGTGTGTTTTCTAATTTTGCTCCAACCTAGTTTTTATTTAAAGGAAATAAATGTACATCCTTCATCTCATCCATGTTTGGCTGTCCTTCTGTTCTGAGGGTACCACTTGATATCTGCTACAACTGCATTTACTGCCAGCCAATTAACAAAATAAAATTCGAATAGTATTTTTAGTTTTCGAATGTTAATTACAGATCGAATATTCGTGCACACCCCTACTGCTTACTACTCTCTTCTTCGCTTGTCTCTGCACTCTGTCTTCTACAGCAGCTGATCTGAAGGGAAAAACAAATGAATTAATATTTCACAAAAAACAAGCAGATGGTGATGAATGATTTGTTTTATTTTTAAGAATTATAGACTGCGGAGTACAATGAACCTGGTGGGTAATATAATAAAAACCATTCACATCCTCAGCAGTTTCAGATGAACACTCATAAGCATCCCGTTTTACAATTTAATCTTTGTACTTATCTGTAATTAAATATATCTTAGAAAATAAAAAAGGCACAAAAATATCAACGCCAATCTAATGTTGCCATAGTTAGCTCTCAGCTCAAGACAAAGTACATTTATGTTCATAACAGTTATTTCAAACTTTTCAAAGATCATTTACCTCAATACAATGAAGTCACATTTCTCCGGAAATCAGAAATAAACAACTACATTTTGCAAATAAAAAGAATGTTAATGTAATCTTGTAACTTACATGTTAAAATGACTTAATTATGCTTTCTGCCGATGCATTTTATAGTTGTTTTAAGACAGAAAAATGTCACCACATCACTTTTAAACAGATTCATCAAAGTCTTTACAAAGGGACCTTATATATTATGATCACCCAGTGCTGAAGTTGCAGATATCTAACATTAGCTGGTGTCGGTATCATGATAACTGTTATCACTGTTAGCTAGCAAATGCATAGCAGCCTAGGAAAACACTGAACAGTGAGCTATTTATGCAAAAAGCAACTAAAACTTACCAGTAACTTCTGTGGGCAGTATCTTCATCTCTTCGTGTCTGCTTCGATTAAATGTAGATTTGAAAAGCTTGGTTCTGATGGTCAGATTGAATGTAGTGTTAACGTAAGCTGAAAACAAAAGAGAAGTGCTGTTACAATTACATTTTGTGTTAGAAAATACAACTGGCACAAAAAGTAACGTTAAGTAAATACAAATCTTACCTGGAGTCAAAAAAATAATGAGAGCTGTACGTTACTCTCCGATGAAAGACAACTTGCCTGAAGAAAACTTTCAAAAAGCTTGTTGAAAAAAACAACAACAACTAAAAAACATCGCCACAGTAATCCATATGAATCACATGGTTTCCTCCAAGTCCTCTGAAGAGACACGATCGTGTTTAAATTTAGATTTGTTTTATCGCATTCAAGCAACACGCACAAACGCACAGCATATCTGATCATCTCTGAGGAGAGCTCATTATTATGAGAACCAATCAGAGTCGTTCAACGGCTCTGGAACCAATCAGGTTTAATCATGTGTGGTTTGAATTTAAACACAAGTAAAAACGGGTTTTTATTAAAGATTTATAATTTATGATCACTGTCAGGCCCGGACTGGCCATCGGGAGCACCGCAACTAATTTGGCCTGCTGCCATGGCGAGCGTTTATTTTAATTTTATTTTTAATAATTCTTATTTTATAGTATTGCTTTTACTAAAGTAATAATTTTCGAATTCGGCATTCAATAAAATTCTTAATAATAAAAAAAACAAATAAATCACGAATCTGTTAGTCTGGTCTTGACCGACTTGCCTCAGCCAAACGCGCGGGCAGCACCCGATGATGGAGAAAGCGGCAGGTCAAGCAGAGAGGGAAAGGGCAAAGAAAAAGAAAAAGAAGGCACTCAAAGAAGAAGCAGCAAAACGTTGCAAACTTACTGACCTGTTCAGGGCTTCAAGTGAAGGTCAGTTTTATCTGTAAATACAGTTCTTTTTTTCTGTGTTAAATTAGTATTGAACTGCTAGCGGACGTTAGCGGTAGCACCCCTACCTACTATCGCTAAAAGAGATGAATATTATTTAGTGTAAAGTTACATTAGTAATTTAGCAGACACATATTCACATTATGTAATATTGATAGGTACTGTGAACAGGGAGGAGCAATAGTCCAGACAACAAAAGGACAATGCTTTTCCCATCACTTCGGAAAGGCATTTACTTTGAATAAAAATGAAGAAATGTTCCAAAAGCAATGTGTTCGCATATTGCATAAGTTTCCAGTCAACTCGCTCCTTGTCCAATAAAAACAACCCACATAATCCGTCTTCTTCATGAGTAATCTTCCTTTAATCTTGATTTGTTAATAAATTAAGCAAATATAATAAATATTATCTTAAATCCTAAATATTACGGATGCAGTAAAGAAAAGCTGCGACTCCACTCTCTTTCGCATGATTTACAGTCGCAATTCTTAAAGGGCCAGTCTACAATTTTAACATGCAACATATTTTAATGTAAAATTAGAGAATAATTATCTAAAAAGTACACACAAATAAATAAAGTGTACAACCTAAACACAAACACTTAAAGACTGAAATGCACCACATAATGTGCAATATTTGTCAGTGAAAATAATTAGGGATAGGTGTCCCATTAAGGCTGCATTCATTTAATAATTTGAATAAATATAATCATTTACACGTATTATTAGTGAATCATGTTAATGTATAACAATACTGAGGTGCAAATATTATGTTTCTGTCAAAAAGTATAAATTGCATGTTATTACTATTTACACATATTGCAAAGAACTGCTCCTTTTATATGGTGTAAATCTAATCTATTTTCACTGAAGCTATTTCACTTTGTAAATAGTATCTACAGCTTTTTTATTTTGGGAACATGGGGGCTCATCAGGACGGCAGTGCAGAGGGCCAGGAGATGGTGCATTGGCCTGGATCTTGTGCTATGCCCCTGTAGATACTGTCAAAATATAGTTTATTACTGAATACATTTGGACATTTATTTATACAATTATGGGTGCGTCTCAATCAGCTAACTAGTTTGGTAGGAAAGGCACTGATCAGGGAATTAGTCTGAGTCTTAAAACTTTCCCCCCTTTTTTTAATCAAAAGAAGGTGGAGATAATCATCCTAGCACTCGCTGTGGTGCAGTGATCACTCATCAGATTCAGCCAGGCAGAGAAAAAGCTTTTACATATTCAATCTCAATCTCATTTATTTATAAAGCACTTTAAAAATAAAAAGTTAGCCAAAGTGCTGTACATTGGCAATACACAGAATAATTTACATAACACACATTAAAACTATTCAAGGTAACCATATCAAAAATTAAATTTAATAACCAGATGTTTAACGCAATAAAAGGGCAGTCACAATAAAAGTCATCTCAAACTGCGTTAAAGGCCAAAGAAAAATAATGTGTTTTAAGAAGAGATTTAAAAA
The DNA here is from genome assembly GCF_024679245.1 of Pseudorasbora parva. Taxonomy (NCBI): domain Eukaryota; kingdom Metazoa; phylum Chordata; class Actinopteri; order Cypriniformes; family Gobionidae; genus Pseudorasbora; species Pseudorasbora parva. The sequence goes on along the minus strand of NC_090185.1, from coordinate 3,107,104 downwards.
CTAGAAGTGAGTCAGCCCGCTTGATATGAAGTGGCAACTCATTCCATAATTTGGGGCCAGCGACTGAAAAAGCACGGTCACCTCTTCGCTTTCTCTTTGTCTTAGGGACAATGAGCATGGATTGATTTGCCGATCTAAGGGAGCGGGACGGGGCATGAGGCTGAAGAAGGTCAGACAGATACCGTGGAGCGAGACCATTCAGGCTCTTAAAAACAAGCAGAGCAAAACAGGGAGAAACATCTTCAACGGTTTCAGTCCACAAATATGAAGAGAGTAACTCTTCAAAACTGGTTCAGTAATAAAATGACAGACGTGCTGATGTGAAGCTGCTCTGTAGTAAAGTGAAGTGAAACGCTAGAATAAGTTAAAATAACTGCCTATTGATTCAGTGTTAGTGCATGTGACCTTCTAGCTCATTTAAGCTCTTAATTCACACTCTGAACATGGTCAGTTTCTCACTTTGAGCTCCAGTACGCCTCGACTTCCTGTCACTGGTGTAATTTTCAACAGTATAACGGACACATACAGGGCTGGATTTACCCCATATTGTGACATGGCTAAAATACATTTTGGCCCCAAGACACCCAGAAGCTTACTTACTAAACTATGCTTGTCCAAAACCGCTACTTTTCAGGAAATAGAAGAAAACACTGCATTTTATAAATAATTTAACACTGTGTTGTCCAAGTGGATATTGTGGCTTTATATATGTAGTCATATATTTGCATAAGCCGTTTTATTATTAATGTACCAAAATCAAGCTCAAATGGATGAACAAATCTGAGACATGCGTGTGTTTTAACCGAGACAGTGAGTGGATCGCATGACGTTTTCATCAACTGTGTGATCTCGTGTTATAAAAGATGAAGTGTTAACCACATGCTAAGACAGTATTAGCTGTGACTCGATGACTAAAGCTAGAATAAGGGCACGGTTGCACTGTCTGGTTGCTTTCGTGCATCGGTCTGAGATCTTGTGCAGGTGAAAAGCGTTTGGTTAATGATGAATATTGACCTTCTGTGCGTACCGTAGTGGCTCCTGCTGGTAGCAGGGGTGTGTTCTACAGTTCGTCTAAAAACGGCTTGTTACGTCTCCCTAAAAAAAAAAGATATGTCTAGGAGTAATAGGGTTGGTAACATGTATTAAAGTAAAATAAAATGAAAGAATAGAATGGGTTCAGTTACTGATAAATGTATGATAATATGAATCAGGCAGAGGCAGATTTAAACTTTTAACTCTTTTAGTAATTTCAAAAATCATAAATAAACCAACAAACACCAAATTGATTTACAAAGTAATAGTGATCATAGAAAAGAATATTTACAGAATATATATATATACAAAATAGTAAAACAAAAAAACAGAACAAGAAGCGTGGGACTATGAGCGGTGCTAAAGCAAAGAAATCAACAAAACAAAAACCAGCTAACTTATCAATTGAAGTAGGCTACTTAACTATCTTAAAAATAAAGACATAAATAAACACCTAAACCAACTAAGCTACACTGACTAACAAACATAAATACAGAAGGTGGCAACCGCTCCTTACCTGGTGTGTATAAACAATTTCAGATACTACGTGTTGTATTATGTAGGTCACGTGACATGCTGAAACTATCCCATCGCTCAGGGTCCGAAATGAGCAGTGTGAACAAGTCACAAACAAGTCAAAGGTTAAAACGTAAAGTTGTAACCAAAACAATGTCTTTCAAAACAAAGTTTCAAAACCAAACTATCAATCGGGGAAAGTAGATACAAATTGTCAAAACAAACGAAAGAAAACACGCCTCTCTCTTCCTCCAGTTGTTTCCAGGTCTTTATACAGGTGAGATGAGTTCTGATTGGTTCCTTGGGAGGGATCTCTCTTGGACAAATGATGATTGATGGGCAAACCAACCAATCACGAACCTAAGAATAAATGACAGTTGAGAACAATAAAAGGGGGGGGAGAGAAAGAGAAGGAAAACCACCAAAATACGTCGCAGACGTAACACGGCTGAATTACATATTGAGCAAAAAAGAACAGTAGGAGACCCGGCCGGGTTGCATTGTGTTTTCGTTCACACACATCTACCGGACTGGCAGCGGCCTCCAGTTCAATTCACATTTATTTGTATGGCGCTTTTCACAGTGCATATCGTTTCAAAGCAGCGTCGCAGGAAATGTAGTTGATCTAAGAGTATTTTATGATCTATAATGTCGAACGCAGCACTAAGATCAAGTAAATCTAGTACTAGAGACACAGCCTTGGTCAGCAGCTGAGAGCAAGTCATTTATAGTTTTAACGAGCGCAGTTTCTGTGCGGTGATGAGGTCTGAAGTTTTTCACAGGTAGAATTGAGCAGACACAACTTTATCTAGTATTTTAGACAGAAATGGAAGATTTGAAATGGGTCTGTAATTTGCTAATTCATTTGGATCTAGTTGTGGTTTCTCAGTGAGAGGTTTAATAACCGCCAGCTTGAACGGCGTGATATGGCAAATATCATCAGTACACAGTGAGCAAGTAACAAGGCACTGATCAGTGACATCACTTTGCGGTATGATATCTATATCGGTAGGATTAGTTCCATGCGATATAATTAAATCTAGTGTATGATTCAAACAATGAGTGGTCTAGTGGCATTTTGCTTGAGGAGTTTAATAAATCTGTGAATGCGACCCCTAACGCATCGTTTGTATTATCGACCTGAATGTTAAAATCACAGACAATCAATACTTTATCAACAGTGACCAAAAGGTCTGAGAAAAAAATCAGCAAACTCTTTTAGGAAATCAACACAGGGCCCTGGAGGTCTATACACGCTGGCCAAAGCAAGAGATAGGAGATTTTTTCTTATATCTGAGAGTGAAACATTTAGCACAAGCATTTCAAATAAATGAACTCTGTGTCCTGTTCTCTGAGTAACATTAAGAATATCTCTATAGATATTTGCAACAGCGTCGTCATAACCATTCAGACCATGCTTGTGCTGAATTGTGGGATTTGTTCACTAATGGTTTGGTTTTCTGGCTTAATCACAGTAATCTTTTCTATTCCTATGACAGATTTATTGTTTGACCTCACTGATCGGGAAATAGAAACAGTCTCTCTAGAATGCACTACACTCGCATTACTATCAACTAACTATGTGGGTGGAACAAAGACATTTGTGCTTTGACTCACTAGTCATACAGTGTGTAGCGTCTTAGGCCCTGTCCACACGAAGCCAGAGCTTTCCCAATCCCATCTTGCGTCCACACGAGTGTCACAGACACGCCAGGCTCCCACGGCACAGATACACAGCGCACACTTTCACCTGAGTATTAACCACGCACACCTGCAACCCATCACCACCACAATCACCAGGAGCACAAAAGGCACACACACCCACGCAGTCACTGTCCGGTCTCGTTAGAGAAAGGTACTAACCTCTTCGGCTGACCTTAAGGACTCCCTCGATGTTACTTACCCGTCTCCGGTGTCTTCTACCCAGTCTCCAGCGATCTCCAGTGTCCAGCGTGTGTGTGTTCTGTGTTCTCCAGCGTTTATCTCCTGCGATACCTCCTACGATCTCCCAGTGCACCCTGAGCAACACAAACCCGAACTATCATCAGCCCATCTTCACTCCGTCAAGTTTCAAACTCAACTGGTTGATCAAATAAACCTGATACTCACCATCTTGTCTCCGTAGACTCTGTACCCGTAACAACGAGATCACTGAAACCGACTCAAAACGATGTAGTAAACATGCCAGGCCAGTGTGTGGCGCTGTAATTCTGCCACAGAAATACACTAATAACGGAGAAGAAGAGTTGTGGCTAGAAGGGGTATAGCGGTGGAAGGAGGTGAGGCAAAATCTCACGATAAAATAGCAATAAATACATTTGCTACTTAACAGATGTGTTTTATTAACGCCTACACCTACCCAACCCTAAACCTACCCTTACAATAATGCAGATATGGTCATTAAATGACGCGTTATTAATGTGCGCATGCCCAGTGCCCGTAGCTGTATCCCTTTAGTCTTTCACCGTGTCGGACGTAGCGTGATGACATCACCGTTTCACAAAATATACGGATTGGCTGTACACACGAAAACGCAAGATTACCGTTTTCAGATTTATCCACTCTGGGACCCGGTTTCAGAAAATATCGGATTCATTCTTCCAAAACGCTGGATCCGTGTGGACGAAACACTGATACGGTACAAAATGTATACAGCTAAACACGTCTCCGTGTGGACGGAGCCTAAGAGGAGATATTTTCCGACAGAAGATCCGTTCGGATCCTGCTGGGGTGTAGGCCATCAGCACGGAAAAGCCTAGGCCACTCCCAGAAGAGATTGAGTTACACCATGACATTAACCATTCATTTAGAGCAAATAATCTACTGAACCTTTCAGTCCTCATCGATATGTGGGATGCGCTCCGGACATGATGACCCTCGTCGCGTGTGATGTTCTGAAGAAGAAATAATAAAACATGGAGAGACTCTTGAACCTCAGAGCGAGAAAACTTTATTGAAAAAGGCAAGAAAATACATTTGGCAAATGGACAGCATGTTAGATCGAGCCAAAATGTTGGTTCTGATGGCTCTCCAAATATCAGATTCAGCCCCGGCGCCGAATCCTTGCCAGAAGATATAAGTCTATCAGCCTGAGAATTTGACTGAGAAAGCAGGAGACGAAGTGATGATCATAACAGAGCAGAGTTTGTTGAATAATCTTAGTTGCATATGTTTCAATGCTCAGAGTCTGTCCAGAAGTTACACCACTCAATGCTCTGGCTTCATCTGACCAATACATTTACAACAAGTGTTATTATACCAAGAGAAAAACTATGGAGAATTACTACTTCACAACATCGTCCTGTGATGATAAAAGCCTTGAGACATTCTGTGATCTCCTACTCGTGAAGACAAACATCCCTTCAAACACACAATCATAAGATTAAACAACAAGAGCAAGCAAATGAGGACAATAAGTCATAGAACACACAAAGTGACAAAAATTAACAATAATGATAACATTATTAAATGATAAGTGAAGTAAATCAGATCATAATAATCTGAATACATGAATGACTAATGAAATTAATATAAAACAAAACAAAGAAAATAAAAAAACACCAATGTAAGGTTGCTTTCTTCAAATACAACACAGGTTGTTGTTGAAAACCTTTAGATCCGTCAGCAGTATTAAAGTGAGATCTGTGTGACTCTTTATTATTTTATATCATTGTTGTATCAGAGAGAAATATAAACTTACAAATAAGATTTTAAAAATCTGACACTGAAAGAGAGCAGAAGCTCAAATAATCATCAGTATTTATGATGACAAAAACACACTTGAAGAATCTTTAAAGTTCAGCGTTCTGCTTTAGATTCAAGCACTTCCTGAAAAAGATGAACATATGAAGCCATAAATTAATAAATCTAAACCGATATTAATATATGCAAAATCAGTTTGTGAGAGATGACATCATCAATCATGTACCTGATGTGTGAATATGAGCTCGATCTCGTTCAGCTCTTCTGGATCTGATGTCATAAACCACAATCATGACAGTAGCCACGCCCACCAGAGCAGCGAGGACCAATCGGATCACAGCTTCAGTGGGACCACAACAGTGGACTGAGGAATAAAAACATCAAACTGAGATCAGCTCAGTCAATAAACGCTAATATCAGCGCTGACATCAACTAATATCAGCGTTGCTGCCGTACCTGAACATGTGTGACAGAGTTGAGTGATGTCCAGATGTTGAGTCTGGTGGCTGATGGGATTGTTCAGCACACAGCTGTAGGTGTTTTTATCCTGATATTCCACCTCCAGAGGTAGAGAGAGACTGATGCTGAGATCAGACACACTGATGTTGGACAATAAACTGTTTCCTTTGTACCAGGAGAGAGTCACATGACTCACATTGACCGCTGATGAACACACCAATGAACAATATGATGATGATGATGATGATGATGATGATGAAGATGATGATGATGATGAAGAACACTGAGAAGAGTTATTGCTGATGACAGGAACAGGCAGACGAGCTGGAAAACATCAGAGAATAAAGAGAAATGAGGATGAATGAAGATATTCAAGAAGACGAGGAAGAAACATCGAGAGGAACCAAGATGATCAAAAGTAGAACATTTAAAACTATTTAACAGAAAGTTCAATATAAACCTGCTGTTAATGTAAAACAGTAAGAGAATTAGTCATTTAAACTAATTATTCATGATAAGATACTTCTGCAGATCTCACTGTAATAAATAAAACATGTGAAACTGATATATACCTCACCGTAGACAGAGAGACTATAAGAAGAGAGACTGATATAAGGCCAGTAATGGTTGGTCAGTAGTTGATAACGTCCAGTATGTTTGATTGTGATGTTTGTGATGGTCAGAGATCCAGTTTGATTGGCCAGCTTCAGTCTGTCTCTGAATCTCCCATCAAGAACATCATCATATACAGTGAAGCTGTCGGCCGTTACATTGATTGCAGCGATTAAAGTGTCTTTATACAGTAACCTCCCTGTAGATCCAAACCACCACTGAATCAGATCACCATCCTTCACTTCAGTGAGATCAGACTCTAGAGTGACTGAATCTCCTCTGTTCACTGACACTGAATCATCAAACACACAGAACAAACAGAAACAGGGTTTGTCTCAGATCAACAGATTATAATGGTTTATTAAATTAAATAGTTCAACATTTGAAATAAACAATATCATAAAACAACAAAAAGAAACAATTTTGTATGAATCAATTTTAACTTTGTCATTAAAAAACAGGTGTAAATGTTTTTAACTCACCACTGACAGTGAGAATGAAAGAAACCGTCTTATAGTTGTTGATCTGTAGATCATAATATCCAGCATGTTTGATTGTGATGTTTGTGATGGTCAGAGATCCAGTTTGATTGTCCAGCTTCAGTCTGTCTCTGAATCTCCCATCAAGAACATCATCATATACAGTGAAGCTGTCGGCCGTTACATTGATTTCAGCGATTACAGTGCCTTCAGCGATTATAATGGCTTTATATCCAGAAAGCCAAAACCTCCACAGAATCCGATCACCATCCTCCACTTCAGTGAGACGAGAGTCTAGAGTGACTGAATCTCCTCTGTTCACGCTCTTCTCTTCAACACGA